>NC_137462.1:77554957-77757457 GCF_964235325.1 Thermobia domestica | reverse complement strand
TCTATCATTCCACCAACCGTTTCATTATTGATCCCTTGAATTAACTGACCATCTATCATTCCACCAACCGTTTCATCATTGATCCCTTGAATTAACTGATCCTCTATCATTCCACCAACCGTTTCATCATTGATCCCTTGAATTAACTGATCCTCTATCATTCCACCCACCGTTTCATCACTGATCCCTTGAATTAACTGATCTTCTATCATTACACCAACCGTTTCATCATTGATCCCTTGAATTAACTGATCTTCTATCATTACACCAACCGTTTCATCATTGATCCCTTGAATTAACTGATCTTCTATCATTACACCAACCGTTTCATCATTGATCCCTTGAATTAACTGATCTTCTATCATTACACCAACCGTTTCATCATTGATCCCTTGAATTAACTGATCCTCTATCATTCCACCAACCGTTCCATCACTGATCCCTTGAATTAACTGATCCTCTATCATTACACCAACCGTTTCATCACTGATCCCTTGAATTAACTGATCCTCTATCATTCCACCAACCGTATCATCATTGATCCCTTGAATTAACTGATCCTCTATCATTCCACCAACCGTTTCATCATTGATCCCTTGAATTAACTGATCCTCTATCATTCCACCAACCGTTTCATCATTGATCCCTTGAATTAACTGATCCTCTATCATTCCACCAACCGTTTCATTATTGATCCCTTGAATTAACTGACCATCTATCATTCCACCAACCGTTTCATCATTGATCCCTTGAATTAACTGATCCTCTATCATTCCACCAACCGTTTCATCATTGATCCCTTGAATTAACTGATCCTCTATCATTCCACCAACCGTTTCATCACTGATCCCTTGAATTAACTGATCCTCTATCATTCCACCAACCGTTTCATCACTGATCCCTTGAATTAACTGATCCTCTATCATTCCACCAACCGTTTCATCATTGATCCCTTGAATTAACTGATCCTCTATCATTCCACCAACCGTTTCATCATTGATCCCTTGAATTAACTGATCTTCTATCATTCCACCAACCGTTTCATTATTGATCCCTTGAATTAACTGACCATCTATCATTCCACCAACCGTTTCATCATTGATCCCTTGAATTAACTGATCTTCTATCATTCCACCAACCGTTTCATCATTGATCCCTTGAATTAACTGATCTTCTATCATTCCACCAACCGTTTCATCATTGATCCCTTGAATTAACTGATCTTCTATCATTACACCAACCGTTTCATCATTGATCCCTTGAATTAACTGATCTTCTATCATTCCATCAACCGTTTCATCATTGATCCCTTGAATTAACTGATCTTCTATCATTACACCAACCGTTTCATCATTGATCCCTTGAATTAACTGATCTTCTATCATTACACCAACCGTTTCATCATTGATCCCTTGAATTAACTGATCTTCTATCATTCCATCAACCGTTTCATCATTGATCCCTTGAATTAACTGATCTTCTATCATTCCACCAACCGTTTCATCATTGATCCCTTGAATTAACTGATCTTCTATCATTACACCAACCGTTTCATCATTGATCCCTTGAATTAACTGATCTTCTATCATTACACCAACCGTTTCATCATTGATCCCTTGAATTAACTGATCTTCTATCATTACACCAACCGTTTCATCATTGATCCCTTGAATTAACTGATCTTCTATCATTCCATCAACCGTTTCATCATTGATCCCTTGAATTAACTGATCTTCTATCATTACACCAACCGTTTCATCATTGATCCCTTGAATTAACTGATCTTCTATCATTACACCAACCGTTTCATCATTGATCCCTTGAATTAACTGATCTTCTATCATTACACCAACCGTTTCATCATTGATCCCTTGAATTAACTGATCTTCTATCATTACACCAACCGTTTCATCATTGATCCCTTGAATTAACTGATCTTCTATCATTACACCAACCGTTTCATCATTGATCCCTTGAATTAACTGATCTTCTATCATTACACCAACCGTTTCATCATTGATCCCTTGAATTAACTGATCTTCTATCATTACACCAACCGTTTCATCATTGATCCCTTGAATTAACTGATCTTCTATCATTACACCAACCGTTTCATCATTGATCCCTTGAATTAACTGATCTTCTATCATTACACCAACCGTTTCATCATTGATCCCTTGAATTAACTGATCTTCTATCATTACACCAACCGTTTCATCATTGATCCCTTGAATTAACTGATCTTCTATCATTACACCAACCGTTTCATCATTGATCCCTTGAATTAACTGATCTTCTATCATTACACCAACCGTTTCATCATTGATCCCTTGAATTAACTGATCTTCTATCATTACACCAACCGTTTCATCATTGATCCCTTGAATTAACTGATCTTCTATCATTACACCAACCGTTTCATCATTGATCCCTTGAATTAACTGATCTTCTATCATTCCATCAACCGTTTCATCATTGATCCCTTGAATTAACTGATCTTCTATCATTACACCAACCGTTTCATCATTGATCCCTTGAATTAACTGATCTTCTATCATTACACCAACCGTTTCATCATTGATCCCTTGAATTAACTGATCTTCTATCATTACACCAACCGTTTCATCATTGATCCCTTGAATTAACTGATCTTCTATCATTACACCAACCGTTTCATCATTGATCCCTTGAATTAACTGATCTTCTATCATTACACCAACCGTTTCATCATTGATCCCTTGAATTAACTGATCTTCTATCATTACACCAACCGTTTCATCATTGATCCCTTGAATTAACTGATCTTCTATCATTACACCAACCGTTTCATCATTGATCCCTTGAATTAACTGATCCTCTATCATTCCATCAACCGTTTCATCATTGATCCCTTGAATTAACTGATCTTCTATCATTACACCAACCGTTTCATCAGTGATCCCTTGAATTAACTGATCTCTATCATTCCATCAACCGTTTCATCATTGATCCCTTGAATTAACTGATCTTCTATCATTACACCAACCGTTTCATCATTGATCCCTTGAATTAACTGATCTTCTATCATTACACCAACCGTTTCATCATTGATCCCTTGAATTAACTGATCTTCTATCATTCCATCAACCGTTTCATCATTGATCCCTTGAATTAACTGATCTTCTATCATTCCATCAACCGTTTCATCATTGATCCCTTGAATTAACTGATCTTCTATCATTACACCAACCGTTTCATCATTGATCCCTTGAATTAACTGATCTTCTATCATTACACCAACCGTTTCATCATTGATCCCTTGAATTAACTGATCTTCTATCATTACACCAACCGTTTCATCATTGATCCCTTGAATTAACTGATCTTCTATCATTACACCAACCGTTTCATCATTGATCCCTTGAATTAACTGATCTTCTATCATTACACCAACCGTTTCATCATTGATCCCTTGAATTAACTGATCTTCTATCATTCCATCAACCGTTTCATCATTGATCCCTTGAATTAACTGATCTTCTATCATTACACCAACCGTTTCATCATTGATCCCTTGAATTAACTGATCTTCTATCATTACACCAACCGTTTCATCATTGATCCCTTGAATTAACTTATCTTCTATCATTCCATCAACCGTTTCATCATTGATCCCTTGAATTAACTGATCTTCTATCATTACACCAACCGTTTCATCATTGATCCCTTGAATTAACTGATCTTCTATCATTACACCAACCGTTTCATCATTGATCCCTTGAATTAACTGATCTTCTATCATTACACCAACCGTTTCATCATTGATCCCTTGAATTAACTGATCTTCTATCATTACACCAACCGTTTCATCATTGATCCCTTGAATTAACTGATCTTCTATCATTACACCAACCGTTTCATCATTGATCCCTTGAATTAACTGATCCTCTATCATTCCACCAACCGTTCCATCACTGATCCCTTGAATTAACTGATCCTCTATCATTCCACCAACCGTTTCATCATTGATCCCTTGAATTAACTGACCATCTATCATTCCACCAACCGTATCATCATTGATCCCTTGAATTAACTGATCCTCTATCATTCCACCAACCGTATCATCATTGATCCCTTGAATTAACTGATCCTCTATCATTCCACCAACCGTTTCATCATTGATCCCTTGAATTAACTGATCCTCTATCATTCCACCAACCGTTTCATCATTGATCCCTTGAATTAACTGATCCTCTATCATTCCACCAACCGTTTCATCATTGATCCCTTGAATTAACTGATCCTCTATCATTCCACCAACCGTTTCATCACTGATCCCTTGAATTAACTGATCTTCTATCATTACACCAACCGTTTCATCATTGATCTCTTGAATTAACTGATCTTCTATCATTACACCAACCGTTTCATCATTGATCCCTTGAATTAACTGATCTTCTATCATTACACCAACCGTTTCATCATTGATCCCTTGAATTAACTGATCTTCTATCATTACACCAACCGTTTCATCATTGATCCCTTGAATTAACTGATCCTCTATCATTCCACCAACCGTTCCATCACTGATCCCTTGAATTAACTGATCCTCTATCATTACACCAACCGTTTCATCACTGATCCCTTGAATTAACTGACCATCTATCATTCCACCAACCGTATCATCATTGATCCCTTGAATTAACTGATCTTCTATCATTCCACCAACCGTATCATCATTGATCCCTTGAATTAACTGATCCTCTATCATTCCACCAACCGTTTCATCATTGATCCCTTGAATTAACTGATCCTCTATCATTCCACCAACCGTTTCATTATTGATCCCTTGAATTAACTGACCATCTATCATTCCACCAACCGTTTCATCATTGATCCCTTGAATTAACTGATCCTCTATCATTCCACCAACCGTTTCATCATTGATCCCTTGAATTAACTGATCCTCTATCATTCCACCAACCGTTTCATCATTGATCCCTTGAATTAACTGATCCTCTATCATTCCACCAACCGTTTCATCACTGATCCCTTGAATTAACTGATCCTCTATCATTCCACCAACCGTTTCATCATTGATCCCTTGAATTAACTGATCCTCTATCATTCCACCAACCGTTTCATCATTGATCCCTTGAATTAACTGATCCTCTATCATTCCACCAACCGTTTCATCATTGATCCCTTGAATTAACTGATCTTCTATCATTCCACCAACCGTTTCATTATTGATCCCTTGAATTAACTGACCATCTATCATTCCACCAACCGTTTCATCATTGATCCCTTGAATTAACTGATCCTCTATCATTCCACCAACCGTTTCATCATTGATCCCTTGAATTAACTGATCCTCTATCATTCCACCAACCGTATCATTATTGATCCCTTGAATTAACTAACCATCTATCATTCCACCAACCGTATCATCATTGATCCCTTGAATTAACTGATCCTCTATCATTCCACCAACCGTATCATTATTGATCCCTTGAATTAACTGATCCTCTATCATTCCACCAACCGTTTCATCATTGATCCCTTGAATTAACTGACCATCTATCATTCCACCAACCGTTTCATCACTGATCCCTTGAATTAACTGACCATCTATCAT
This sequence comes from Thermobia domestica, assembly GCF_964235325.1. Taxonomy (NCBI): domain Eukaryota; kingdom Metazoa; phylum Arthropoda; class Insecta; order Zygentoma; family Lepismatidae; genus Thermobia; species Thermobia domestica. The sequence goes on along the minus strand of NC_137462.1, from coordinate 77,751,840 downwards.
TCCACCAACCGTATCATCATTGATCCCTTGAATTAACTGATCCTCTATCATTCCACCAACCGTATCATTATTGATCCCTTGAATTAACTGATCCTCTATCATTCCACCAACCGTTTCATCATTGATCCCTTGAATTAACTGATCCTCTATCATTCCACCAACCGTATCATCATTGATCCCTTGAATTAACTGATCCTCTATCATTCCACCAACCGTATCATCATTGATCCCTTGAATTAACTGATCCTCTATCATTCCACCAACCGTTTCATCATTGATCCCTTGAATTAACTGATCCTCTATCAGTCCACCAACCGTTTCATCACTGATCCCTTGAATTAACTGATCCTCTATCATTCCACCAACCGTTTCATCACTGATCCCTTGAATTAACTGATCCTCTATCATTCCACCAACCGTTTCATCATTGATCCCTTGAATTAACTGATCCTCTATCATTCCACCAACCGTTTCATCATTGATCCCTTGAATTAACTGATCCTCTATCATTCCACCAACCGTTTCATTATTGATCCCTTGAATTAACTGATCTTCTATCATTCCACCAACCGTTTCATTATTGATCCCTTGAATTAACTGACCATCTATCATTCCACCAACCGTTTCATCATTGATCCCTTGAATTAACTGATCCTCTATCATTCCACCAACCGTTTCATCATTGATCCCTTGAATTAACTGATCCTCTATCATTCCACCAACCGTTTCATCACTGATCCCTTGAATTAACTGATCCTCTATCATTCCACCAACCGTATCATTATTGATCCCTTGAATTAACTGATCCTCTATCATTCCACCAACCGTTTCATCATTGATCCCTTGAATTAACTGATCCTCTATCATTCCACCAACCGTTTCATCACTGATCCCTTGAATTAACTGACCATCTATCATTCCACCAACCGTATCATCATTGATCCCTTGAATTAACTGATCCTCTATCATTCCACCAACCGTATCATTATTGATCCCTTGAATTAACTGATCCTCTATCATTCCACCAACCGTTTCATCATTGATCCCTTGAATTAACTGATCCTCTATCATTCCACCAACCGTTTCATTATTGATCCCTTGAATTAACTGACCATCTATCATTCCACCAACCGTATCATCATTGATCCCTTGAATTAACTGATCCTCTATCATTCCACCAACCGTATCATTATTGATCCCTTGAATTAACTGATCCTCTATCATTCCACCAACCGTTTCATCATTGATCCCTTGAATTAACTGATCCTCTATCATTCCACCAACCGTTTCATTATTGATCCCTTGAATTAACTGACCATCTATCATTCCACCAACCGTATCATCATTGATCCCTTGAATTAACTGATCTTCTATCATTACACCAACCGTTTCATCACTGATCCCTTGAATTAACTGATCTTCTATCATTTCACTAACCGTTTCATCATTGATCCCTTGAATTAACTTATCTTCTATCATTCTACCAACCGTTTCATCATTGATCCCTTGAATTAACTGATCTTCTATCATTCCACCAACCGTTTCATCATTGATCCCTTGAATTAATTGATCTTCTATCATTCCACCAACAGTTTCATCATTGATCCCTTGAATTAACTGATCTTCTATCATTCCACCAACCGTTTCATCATTGATCCCTTGAATTAACTGATCTTCTATCATTCCATCAACCGTTTCGTTATCGATACTTTGAATTAAATGATCTTCTATCATTCCACCAACAGTTTCATCATTGATCCCTTGAATTAACTGATCTTCTATCATTCCACCAACCGTTTCATCATTGATCCCTTGAATTAACTGGTCCTGTATCATTCCACCAACCGTTTCATCACTGATCCCTTGAATTAACTGATCTTCTATCATTTCACTAACCGTTTCATCATTGATCCCTTGAATTAACTTATCTTCTATCATTCTACCAACCGTTTCATCATTGATCCCTTGAATTAACTGATCTTCTATCATTCCACCAACCGTTTCATCATTGATCCCTTGAATTAATTGATCTTCTATCATTCCACCAACAGTTTCATCATTGATCCCTTGAATTAACTGATCTTCTATCATTCCACCAACCGTTTCATCATTGATCCCTTGAATTAACTGATCTTCTATCATTCCATCAACCGTTTCGTTATCGATACTTTGAATTAAATGATCTTTAAATAATTAACTGCTGACCTAAATAATGTTCCACAACTATACGTAAGACTTACTGCCAGGCAGACGTGTTGTTTTTCACTCTGTGGTGCACTTTCGTTCCGTGTGATGGGTGTCAGCCTTAAAATCTATAGATCCAGTGTAGGGTAATTTGGAATTGCTATAAGAAAATTCCAAGCGAAGTAACATTACAGAAATTAAAGAGATCTTGATATTACTTTGCGGACAAATGATATTTTAGTGACTGAAGTTCGACTATTGCGTGAAATTATAACAAAGTTAGTGGACAGAGTGAACATTGTAAAAACGGACCTTATGAAAATGATGAGTGAAGCGTATGATCTTAAGCTACATGTAAAATTTCTTGAGCTGAGAGTGGACTACCTTGAAAATAGATCCCAGAGACAAAAGCTTGTGTTTTACAGAATTCAAGAAGACGAGAACGAGAACTGAGACACTTCTGAGATGAAAGTGTGTTATGTGTTACGAGACAGACTTCAATTACAAACTTATAACAAGCTGTTACAACGTGTGCACTGTGTAAGAATAAAGTGTCTTAATAGAACTACACCTATAGTATGTAAATTCCTTAGAGGAAAAAAAGGCACGTATCTTAAAAAATAAATTTACACTGGAGGACTTACAATATATGTTGACCAGAACTATTCTGAGACAGTGAGAAAAGAACGTAAAAAGCTATAACCTTGTTTAATGGACGCCCGCAAACAAAGTAAATACACGAACAATCAGTTCTGTTACTTATATATAGATGGGGAACGATATATTTTCTGAACTGGAAATCAATGAAAGGGAACGCTATCAAGAGCTGAACGAGGATCTTTCTACGTATTTTGAGGATGCCAACAAGACATCTATTTCGCTCGAGGTGGCTGTCAATCAGCAAGGATCCGAACTGCGAGAAGGAAATGACTCTTCTGTTCCCTCCTCCTCCAACTCATCTATAAAGCGTCCCACTCTTAGATTGCAGTACAGAGTAAATGGAGCGCGCTGTTGCCACATTTCTTCCGCCGTATGTTTTCTTTCGAAGAAAGAACAAGAAAGACAGAAAGAGTGATGAGTCTGTAAATAAATCCTTCTTAAATTCATATATTTTCAACTCTTTTGTCATTCCAATCGCGCAAATTCATTTAGAACGGCGAATTGGAGGTACGAAATAACAGTCTAACAATTGTTAGATTTTTTTTTTTTTTTTTTTTTTTTTGTAAATGATGGTTTATAAATCGTTGCAATAAAATTTTGATGGAAGCAATACGAAATCGAGAGAACATATGAAACGAATAGAAAACATATGATTGAAATAAATGGCAGGCTAAACAGTTCCACACACAAATTTCCTGTACCGATTGTGCGGCAAACTAAGAAATAGCAAGAGGTAAGATACTGCTACTGAATTTGGATAAGAGTGAAAACTGGAGTAGGGTGATAGTGATAAGTGGCGAGAAAATGTGACGTACGAGAACGCTCATTCGTCTGTGTAAGCAAAATATCCGCTAATCCAATTTCGTATGTCAAACAAGTTACATCATAAAGTATATTGTGAAGGCGGCTTCTCCCCACTTCCGATGTTTTAAGACTGTATCATGAAGGATGTGCTAGAGGGTATGGTGGCAGGAAAAAGAGGGAGGGGACGGAAAGAGATTACAATTACTGGACGATATCAAAATAAAAAAAATCATACGTGAAGACGAAGAGGTTAACCGAACACCGTGAATCGTGGAAGCTTCTGAGTTGCAGCAAGTGGCCTGCCAATAAAATATGATGATGATGGTTATGACAAATACAATGGTGAATAGGAACTGAACCTCCCTAGTTTCTATACTCACTTCTGACACCTCTATCAATCTGGAAACAGAAGAAGAATGAAAAGAAACCCCATTATGTCCGTTCTAAACAAATGCGCAAGTTGTGACTTTAAATCACGTATAGTGACAGCCAACAAGATACAGATCGTTGGGAGAGGAAACAAAACCAAACAGAATTATCAAATCCTGCTTCCTAAAGAAGCACGGGGGGGGGGGGAGAATAAAGAGGCCTTTCATTCTGCTTTGTGAGCTCATAAAGTTATTTGTTATGAACGCTTTTGTCATTTTCATATGTGTATTCAAAGTAAATAAGAGAAGTGGAATAGCAAACGAAACCAACTTTTATTGTCAAAATTGTCAGCATCTGAAACAGCATTAAGCACTACTATAAATGAATCAATTACAAAACTAATAACTTTTTATCACCAGGAATGAGGAGACTTATTATGTGTGTGTGTGTGTGTGTGTGTGTGTGTGTGTGTGCGTGTGTGTGTGTGTGCGACTCAAAGAAAACGAGCGAAGTAAGTAGTGGAACGTAAGATTGAGTGGAGTTGACGCAATGTCTATCGTAGGTGAGGTCCAGGATTCGATTTTGCGAATATGCTTCCGTTAAGCAGTAGATTCGTGCTCACATACCGTCAACAGTAAACACTCATCGTTATAGCACAATACTCTACATCAGTAACTTTAAAACAAACATTATAAGGAAAATATCATCGGCAAGATTTATCACTGCTTTTCTTCTGGTCAGATGCGCGCGCTTTGGAAAGTTGATGCTTAACACTAAAAGTCATAAAACCTAAATAAAGAAAGATATTGACCTGCGAATTGTTTTAAAAATAATTTCAATCTTTTCTCAATATTTTTCTCGCTTTGCACCCCCATCTAACCTGAAAAATAAAAAAGTTTCTCACTAGTCAACTTTTTAGATATTGCATTGGAATAGTATATGCACTTTCTCTTACATTTTATTTTTTATTTTAAAATTCAAAAAGTTTTTTTGAATGCAAACTTTTCCAACATTGGCACCAAATGGGGTATTAATAGCTGTATAAGTTTCATTGTTGTATCTCTTAGAGTTCCGAACTTATGACGTGATATATTTAACGCGACGTTAGAATTTGCCATTAGCAAGATTTCACCCTTTCAATTTATTTCAATACTTGAAAATTCTTCTTGATGTGAGAAAAACAGATTATTTGATAGAGAATACAATATTCTACAATAATTTATTCATACCTAGTAAAAGAAACTATTTCTAAAATTCAGGCTAAGTTTGGCAACAATGGGCATAAGGAAAAGCATTGCCACTTACTCCTGTACTGCAATCTAAGGGTGGGACGCTCTATAGACGCTCTCAAGTAGCCAAGAAAAGATCAGCCTAAGGTCAAGGTACTGAGAACAATAAGATCTGGTAAGTTATCTTCATCTATTTGTAATTCAAGTAAATCATTCAAAATAACTGTGCGTTCAGAAACTCATAAACTGCTCAATACATATTATCAAAATGCTCATAGTCTGTGTAGTGAAATGAATGACCTCCATTGTGGTGTTTTATCAAATAATTATGGCTTAATTGTAATTATTGAAACTTGGATTAATAAATCACATTGTGGACTATGGATTACTTGATAACAGGTATACGGTTTTATGGTTTACTTGATAACTGGCAAATTAAAGAGAAGTAAGTTCTTATATCTTGCCTTGGCCAAGTACATCATATGCTTATTAGACAGTGGTGATAATAAATTATAATTGCTTGTTAGTGAAAATAAGTGCAAAGGGAAAAACAATATTTATTTGTGTAGTGTACTTTCCACCTGAATCTAACATTAAGTGGTATGACGATTTGTTTACCCGAATTAAAATTAACTCTCTTCAAAATAGTTTGATTTTTTCGATTGGTGGTTTCAACTTGTCAGATACGTTACAGGGAGTTCAACAAACATTAAATGTAAACATTTACATAATTATGACTTCTTATAATTTAGAATTAGTAAATAATAATCTTATACAAACGTTAGATTTTGACTTGTCGAATATGCCAAAGTACTGTCAGCAGAGAACCACCTCCCCTTAGTTAAAGATCAGTAACTCCCGGCCATTGTAATAAAAGTCAAACAATAGTGGACAGCAAAAGTGACGCCGCAGAGTAACAGCTCTGAATACAACTTTAAAAATGATGACCTTTTAAAGACGTGTCATAAACTTTCGTTTGTAGATTAGAATTTCTTTTTTAAAAAATATAATAATGTTAACGATTTAATGGACAATTTTTATGATATTAGCCATAACATATTTGCTAGATATGTTCTGGCCACAAAGATATAATATTTTAATTATTATCGTTGCTCGTTCACAAAAGAAATTATTCAAAAAGTCAAAACCAAAGCTATCAGAGTAAGTACAAACGTACCAATTCAATTATCTTCTATAAAAAGTTGACAAATGGCGAAAGCACATTAAGAAAGACATAAAGTTCACATATAATTCATTTATCCTTAACTCGAAAGAAAATATCAACAGTACTCCTAAAGAACTCTGGAACTACTTAAAAAAATCTCTTTGGGAGCACAAGGAAATTTGAAGACCGACACTTCCATTATAATGACAAAATAGCAAATATCTTTGCCCAATATTTCTCCGTATTTGTACTCTTCTTTGTCAGCCCAGTCTATGGCAAACATCCTATCAAGTAATGAAAATAGGAACGTTATACGAAAATGAAATCCATGTACACGAAACAGAAACGACAATCAAAATCTTGAAATCCAGAACAGGTCTAGGACCTGTTCATATATTCGTATATAATCAAGGGTTCGGACCTCGTATATAATCAAGGATTATACTGACACATTTAAGTAACTCCTATTATTTTACCCTCTCCATTAAAACATGCAGCTTCCGCGATAAATGGAAATTTTCATTAGTGTGTCGGATACCAAACTCTAATAATAAATATGAAATTAATAATTTTAGACCTATTTCCATTTTATGTACTTTTGCAAAGGTATTTGAAAAAAAATGTATAAACGGATTTTTGGTCATGTCAAACCAATAATTTTAACTTACCAACATGGCTTCAATACTCGCAAATCAACAACTAATCTAGCAATAGTCACCTACTTAATAGCTAATTCATTGAATGAACGATGACAAGTTGACGTAATATATATTGATTTTGAGAAAGCCTTCGGCACAATAAGTTAAAAACTATTGTTAAACAACCTAAATCATTATCATTTTATTTCAGCCTTCGCCAAATTCTTTTCATCACATCTAAGTAGACGTAACCATGCAGTTGTCTATAAAGAATTTAAATCAGACGATTATATTGCGTTGTCAGGAGTTCCACAGAGTTTGTACCTACGTCCATTACTATTTTTATTACTTATCAACGGTCTTCCAAATCACAAACCTAATAGTGACAAAAAAATTATTGTTCGCTGATAACCTCAAAATATACGCTTTTTTGAACAACTTTTGTATGATAATTAACTATATATAAACCTATCAGGGCCAAATGTCTACATTTGTATGAAAAATGGTTCAAATCAGTCAAGTCGTTTTTGATGATAATGCTTTGAGTATGGCGTAAAATACTTCCTCTGACTCGTATTCTCCTTTGTCCACTGCACAAAAATTATTATATAAAAATCTTCCCAGATTGAAAGCCTAAAACTGTGCCGAAAATGATTTAAATCAAACTGATGACTGGACAAACAAACACCAATTCGATCTTATACAAACAAGGTATGCTGTAGATTGATAAATATTGTTATGGATTAGAATAAACAGTAAACGAAAATCAAAAATGATTTTAAAATGACATGAATAGAGAAAGCGCATCCCGTTTGACAACACTGTTATAAATACAAATATTTGTAGGTATATAACATGGTCAGATTTCTGATAGCAACCAGTCTTGCCTCCCCAACTTTTTCCTCTTCCAAACCCTATCCCTCCTCTCTTTATAGTCGAATGCTCAGTAGGGGGAGGATAAAAGGAAAGCCACATATTTGCCAATACTACATCTGTGTGTATATTTATGTCGTCTCCAATGCTGCCATATTTTTTTTTCCATCAAAAGTAATATTAATGAACTATGAAAGCTAATTTAAAAATAAAAGACTGAACATGTAGTATTGACGTAGGTTATCATCACGATAAATTTTTAGTTAGATACGACAAATAGTTTTCGTGGTATTTCGCGACGAAATTCACATCTTATCGTATTCGGAGAAATGAGTCCAATTGAAATCATTAGACACGCTTTAATGGCATAGCGATAGTCTGTATTTACATTACTAATTAACATCCAGAAAAACACTTTTAGCGATGGTTATCGTATTGTGTCGGTTCTTGAGCTTCTGTAGTAATCGACGCAAGCTCATTGCTAGACTGGCTAATACGGCGACCACTGGGCTAATTCAATCTAATTTAGCAGAAGTGAAAGAGAATGTATATCGACCATAAGTATAAGCGAAGCTAAATTGAGACTTAAATTATTCGCTAATAGCTCTTCCTTATGTCTCAAACTACTAAACATTTTTTAAAAACTCATATTTATTTTAATTCTTTCTTTGTTCCATTTAATGTACTGACTCATTTCATGAAGTTTACTTTTGAATTATTCACGTTACCTTCATACTATTTATTATACACAGAATTATTTTATAGTTTTACTTACCAGTGATTCAAATAATGAAACAGTTGGTATAATTGCAAACGTTTATTGAACCCAGGAGCTTTAGGAATAATCGCGTGATAGGCATCATAAAATGTCCTGTTGAAACCACCAAACATTCCTGCAATAGCTAATTCAAATTCATGGTGGCCATAAAAAGTAGCTGGATCAAAAGCAACTGAAAAATAAGATTACAAATCTGTAAACTTCATCAAGAAATGTTTAAATAACATTATTAGAGAATCATGCTTAAAAATATAATTAAGTAAATAAATAAGTCTTAAGCTGTATATTTCAAATCACGACTGATTTGCAGTTCTCATAAGAACAGAAGGTGTCTACTAATATTTCAAAATGAAATTCCGCGACTTTTTCGTGACCTTTTCTCTACCAAACCATAATATTTCGTAACATTCTCAAGTGGGAATTTGGGTGCGGATTAGGCCGAATTTTCATACATGCGATAGAAGCGTACTTTGGTTGCGATTTGGTAGCGCCTAAAGCCAACCATCGACATTTTTGGTGGTGAATTTTAACGTCTTATAGAACAAAATTTTCCGGTCTGCACTTATATTTGTACAGATAAAAAAAATCGTGACCAAAAAGCTAAATTTCGTGACTTTTTCATGACTTTCATGACCGTTTTCTGATTTCCTGACTTTTTCATGACTTTCGTGACGTTCATGACCGATAGACACCCTGGAACAGAACAGATGTATATGTCTCCTTTGCTACTTTTAAACTCATTTTATATAAATACACTGGCAGAAAATCATTTCAGAACACGCTATAGCATCGTCCATCTTGAACAATATTCGCACCGCAGAATGTATGTTTATTAGGATTAGGATTTAGATTTCTGGGCTTTCGGCATCTATGACCATGTTAGCCCATCGCGTACGACGGATGATGTACCTCGGCGATCATATTGCTCGGGGAATCGGGGACTAGGAAAGGAATGGGGAAGGAAGAAAGCGGTCTGGGACTATTGTGTAAGATGCCATCCCGGTATTTGACCAGTGTGAATGAGGAAAAACTCTCTTAACGTGGCTGGTTTGAAAAAGCTTTTACACTTTTTGACTGAGTCTTTTCACGGAAACTGAACCCAGGACCGCTCGCACCAAAGAGGAAAGCGTTAGCGACTACGCTACGAGGGGCCACAGAATGTATGTTCATAGAAGTCATGCATATCTTATTTTCAACGTTCCATCCCACCGGCCGTAACAAAGGGCAGGATAGTAGTCTTGTAGAAGGCACAATGATAGTAGTTTGAAGATCATCGGACAACACGATGGGCGTACTCGTATGTGGATCACAGCATGTATTTGCAATGATAGGACAAAACCAGCGAACGCCTATTGTGCAATTAAGTGACTTTCAGCGTGGTCGTATAGTGAAAATGTTACGTGTCGGTGGTCCATCAGTGAACATGGTAGAAAGCAGAAGGCTTCCACAGTTTCGCTGCGACGCACCGGGAAGCACCTGTACAAAAGGATCGTTCGGGCCGCGCTAAATTACAGGATGACGACTGCCAGTACAATCAAAGCTACAATGGCTCCCTATATCACCAGGTGTAACAGTTTCTGTGTTTAGCAAATTAAAAACTGCATATGTAAGTGCATTCAAATATTTTATAATAATGCTGTATCTTTATTTAGAATGGGATATAAATTTTTACAAAAGTAAACTCTGCATCTTTTTCTCTAGCGGTATATACGAATCACCTGTTTACGAGGAATCCTGCAAACTTTCTTCAGGTGAGATACTCACAACAATTAAAAGAAGCAAACTGACTTAAAAGGAAAATGCTAAGAGCTACTTACTTCTTACACTAACTCACGAATCTTGTCTGCATTATGCACAGAGATAGCCGACGTCGGATCAGGTTATATTTTATCTTCATAGGAACTCGTCAAATCCATCCATACACAGTGAAAGAAATTGAGACATTACTGAAGGCAAACTATTAACGATGATTTAGAGTCCAGCTACAACAAAACCCACGGATCAGAGAGGAAATTTTGAAATTGAGGTGTTAGAAAGCTAGCAAAAGAAAAGAAATGAAATGAAATCTTTCAATTTAACGTCTGACAATTATGCCCTTTAGGCTAAGGGAGACGGATGATTATGACAAGGAATGATGACGAAAGAATTGGCGAAATGAGAATATGGCAGGAAACGGGATTACCCTGAGAACGATGTTGTCCATTACAATCTTACTTGGCCTGTAATCGAACCAGGGACCTCCTGAGCCATCGTGACCGATACTAGCAAAAGATACGTTAACTAACTTCAACCAAACAAGTCTTAACATTTTCCCGGCAGAAGCTCATGTGGTTCGGATCCGAAATTAAGCTATAGGTCCACGTCTCATATAGCCTCGCTGTTGAAAAGGACGCTAAACTCGTATCCTTGCGCAAGTTTCATTTTTTTTAATTGAAGCAAGCAATCAGTGATTCGTCTCGTTATGCACAGTGATAATTCACAACATATTTGCTGACAATTTGGGGCTACGAGGTGGATAAGCACACAATACACAAAAACCTATACAATTAAGCGAATTGGTGCCTTCTTATGAGGCATAAATAAAAGAGTAATTGTGCAAAGCATTGATTGAGCTCGCTCATGCCGAATCAACAGTGAGATACACGGTGATACAAGGGAGTCTTGGAGAAATCAGAATACCAATTGACAACTACCAAAACAATGATCCATTGGTACTGTGATAGTAAATTAGTTCTGCACGGCGGTATTCAAAGGAAGAACTGCTACCAGAGAAAAAGAAGTCGAAGAGGAACAACTCGGCTCACTAGAGGAAAATCGGAGTAACAGTGACGTGATAGTTTAGTGTGAAGTAGCATAAACATACTGTAGCACGGATAAAATCACAAGGACATTTAAGGTAGGATTGAACAGTTTACTTTCATTTCCATTTTGGATCCAAAATATATGCTATTATGGCAAACTACTATCTATTACTTTTGGCTAAGTTTTTCATTATTTTGGGTCAATTGTTAGTAAAGGACCGCATAGTCCTTTAGTTTCTGAGTAATTTAAACAATTATCTGCATTGAGCTCAGACTGTAAGTAATAATGCTCGCGAGAATTCATTATCATTTTATGTTATTTTCAAATAAGTACTGAATATACCAATATTATAATTACTAGCAATATTTTCATATTTAACTGCATCTAAATCAGTTTTGTATTGACATATAATTGTTTTGTAATAGAGTGAGTTTTAGATAAATGTTTGCACTGAGTTAAATGTAGATAGGTTCTTTACCATTTTATACTTGAGTAAAAATAAATTTTGAAGATATAATCTTCTCATTTGATATCAAGAATTGTGTTTTACGAATGTCAATTTATCTTCCTTCATCTGAAACAATTCTGTGATAGTGCATTAAAAGAGAAATATGCATTACGTATCATGTATAAACTCTTTGTTGTATTAATAATGAAATTTTTATTTCATTATTAACATTATAATTACAGATGGGTCACTTTGAGATTGTGCTGATTAGGTCATTTTTAAAACCTTTAATATTTTTATAAATAAATATTAAAGTAAGGAAATCAAATGAACTTCAATGATGATTCAAGAGTTATCAGAACATCCTTTGCATGACATTTGTAGCCAGTGGTTGTCTTACGTAAGATAATTATTAACAATCAGGTTGTATAATACTGTAACTAAATAAAACATCAAAATAAGGTAAACTACAGTTGCAGCATTCCGTTAGAATAATTTCGTAAGAAATGTGTGTTTGTGTAAAAACACCACAGACAGACAGACTTTATATATGAAGCCATTCGACACAAACAACTTTTTAAAAAAATAAAAATAAAAGAGAACTATTGGCCAACTTCAAGTGGTTTGATTTAAACGTTAAAAAACACTTCAGTACATTCATGAATATGAATATTATTAGCCATAAGTAATACAAGTTGTTACAAAACTGTGTCACAATATTTTGGAAACACATTTCTCATATCAAAATAACAAAAATGTTCACATGAACCTGTGCTTAAAAGTGGATAGTTTCAGAGTTATAGGGTGCCGAAAACAAGTGAACTTCAAAAGTTAATAGCCCCAAAACTATGAGGCCTATCGTAGTCGGAACCAAGACATTACTGAGGAACTGGTATGTGAACTATCCAGATATCCATATTTAAGAATGCTCCAGCACTTGCACACCAATTTTTAGAGAGGTAGGTGGAGAGCGAACAAGTAGTACTCCTAAAGAGCCTCTCTAAAAATGATTGTGGGAGTATCGAAGGTTATGAAAGATGGATATTTAGATAGTTTACATCACTAGTTCCTCAGTGATGTGTTGACCGACTACGATCGATCCTATAGTAGCAGAATTATGGACCTTTAAATTTCATTTTTCTAGGGTTTTCGGCACCCTATAACTCCGAAACCATGCACTTCCGACCACAGGTTCATATGAACTTTTCCCTTATTTTGATGTGATTTCCCTATGCCCAAAAATAATGTGAAAATGTTTGTAATACCCTGTATAAAGAAGTAAACAGATACAACTAATTACATTAAAGTAAATCAGTATGTAATAATTTCACGTACTTTCTATCGCTGTTGTATTTCATATCTTTGCTAAACTGTGCCATAACGAAAGATCATTCAGAAGTACTCATTTATTCTTAATAATTATGTCGACTTCCTAGTTTCAAGACTACTACTTTCACTCTCTCAAGTAAACTACGTCAAATGCTTTCTTGTTTATTTTAATAGAATATAACATACCTACTATTACGAGGTTGAACCAAAACAATCAGTTTCAATTTTCTTTAGATACAGTTTTTACTTTTGTTTGTTTGTTATAGACAAATGTGTATTACTGAAATTAACACAACGTAAAGCTTGTAAGTTAAACCAACTTCACTGCATTATTATTCATTTAGTAATGCAGTGATTTGCGGAATTATTAAAGAGGACTATTAAAGTTTGAACACTTGTCATTTTTAGGCACCAGATGTATGTAAAATTAGTTACGAAACGGAATCCTCCTGAATCGTTACCAGATGCTTACCCTCACCACACTGCTACTTTATTATTATTACTATTATTGAATTCAAAGAAAATTTCTAGTAAGATTTTTATTTTATTTTTTTTAATTTCTACTATTTTATTTGTACCTGCTAAATAATTATCAATAGTTTAAACCACTAAAAAGCTTATTACTGTTAACTAAATTCTGTGTAATTGTTGTTGTACTAATTGGTACTAATATCCCAACCTCATTTAGGGAATGAAGTGTTTTTAGGATTTTTACATCCAACTGCATCCAGACTTGCAACTCTGGTGTTAAGTCATTCGGAGAAATTGGGATTGTCTTTGAAAAATGCACAGGGCAGGGATATAAAGGCCCTGCTTGATGAAGATGTTCATAAGAGACTTCAAAAAATTGAATAACGAGCTAAATATAGGCCTATTCACTGCGAGGTACATACTTTAAACCTTGTCATTAATGATACCGTCAAAGGTGTAAACCAAGTTGCCAGTTACTTCACAACGCTCCAGGATTTGTATATATTTTTTGGCCACATTATAAATAGGTGAGATATTTTGTCATCATTGACAGGAGAATCAGATGTCACTTTGAAAAAGCTCAATCCAATCAGATAGGCTTTACGGTATCAGTCCATTGTATCTATCAGGTTGAGGTATGCTGATGTAGTGAAAACTGTCCGAAAACTTTCACTGACAAGTAAGAAGGCTAACGAGGTATCAGAAGCAGAGCGGTTGGCCAAAGTCATGTATTCCTTCGATTTTGTGTTTCTGACTGTGGTGCTGTCAAAAATATTTTCACAACTGAACATCGCATCGCAACTTCTCCAAACTAAACAAATTGACCTAAGAAACATTTACGCACTCTTGAAGACAGCCAAGAGAAATTAAAGAAAATGATTGAAGAATATCATCAAATAAAACAAGAGGCCACAGCTGTTGCTACAAAGTGGATAGTCTACCCTGTGTTCGTAGCAAAAAGGCAACCCAAAGTGAAAAAAACACTTCGATGAATTGGTAGAAGTTCGTCGGTTTTCGGACACAGCGAGATTGCTTCACGGTTAATGTTTATAATAGATTTCCAGATACAAAAGAAGTACCACCAATACATCGGTCCGTCACTACTACTGGAACTAGAAACCATATTTCAAAGATAAACACTGTTTTTGAATTGGTGGTATTATATATGTCGAGTTCAATACTATTGCCCCATGTTATCCTGAAGTTTTGACTATTCTTGCTTTATTCCTGACTTTACCCGTAACTGTGGCTTCTGAAAGGCCATTCTCAAATTTTAAAGAGGATCAAGAGCTATTTAAGGTGCTCCATAACACAGGAGAGAATGGCGACTTGGGAATGTTGGGAATCAACCATGAGAGGGCTTCGACCATTAAAGAGAGAGATCTTATACGGAAGTTTGCGGAGATAAAGTTGAGGAGGAAGGATTTCTTCTAAAACGTAAGTATTTGAATCTCTATTGCATAGCAAATAGAACACTAGGAATATTTCATGAAAATATACTATTAAAAATAGGATTGAATATAGAGGGGGCCCTTTCAAATTTTCTTGCGGGGGGGGGGGGTACTGATTGGGAATTAAGTATTCTGCCACACGCACACTTTACAGTTGTACGGGGACATTTAAGTCGGAAAATTAAAAAAAAAAAGTTTACTGTTATAGTAAGTCGCATTACGCACATAATAAATTATTAAATATATAAACTCACCAATGTGTATCGGCGACTTTTACATTCTATCGCCTTCGCTATAGTATTTGAAGGGGCTGTTCGATGGCAAAATGACAATAAGTATGAGGTATGAATATCAAAACAAGAAATTTGCAAATTAAAGATAAATTTTGTATTCATTTAATAAGAGCATTTATTTTTTACCTTCTGTAGCACCAAGTTAACTTGTTCTTTCTAAATGTTCTAATGAAGGTGACATAATGTAAAACATCTTGAAATTATTAGCTACGTAAACTGACAATAGAACAACATTGGTAAATTTATATACAAAACTGCAAATAGGTTCAACGATGAAGTCTGAAGTATGGATTATTTTAAACTAATACAAATCTATCCTTACCTGGTCCATCACTGACCTCCGCAATATTTCCTCCCCATAAATCTCCGTGAAGCAGAGCTGGAGTTATTTCAAGATCTTTGAAAAATGATGGAATCTTTGGTTGCAGTTGTGTCCAAAGCTCTCTTGCTTCCCTGTCTCCGTACTGCCAATATAAAACATAGTAGTCCATTAAGACAATATTACATTCTAAGTTTAATTAATCCATACATTGCAGTACTGGCAGTAATGTATGTCTTCTATTCTATTACTAGGAAGTTTTCGTTTTATTTTATCCCTGAAATCGGTGTTATTTTTTGCCCAGAATAGATGTTATTTTTCGCGATTTAATACAAACAAATAGGAATTATTTGCTTTATTCTGTAATAGTTTTGAAAATCAAGTATATTGTAAAAATAGATAGTGGTCTGTGAAAGCAAATTAAAATAAAATATAATTTTAAAATTAAACGAATAGTTTTAAACTAGCAGCGTTCACCCCGCTTCGCTGCGGTCACCCCGGAACGCAATAAACTTTGTTACTTAGATAATTTTTACTTTTTCGCTTTCAAGTGATATGATAAAAACCATAGAAGATTGCAGTAAATCTTAACATTATATCGCCTGTCATTTATGTTAACCCTCCCCGCTTCGCTGCGGTCATCCCGGTGCTGGCATATTGTAAAAGTGTCTGTAAAAATAAGCAAATCAATTAAAAAATTTTAAACAGAAGATTCAAGCTATTTTCCGCTGTATATCGCCTGTCATTTATGTTAACCCGCCGAGTGACACGGTCATGCGGGTTGCATATAAATACGTTTATTTTTACCTATGATGAACTAATAACAAAGGATTTGTGGACACCTGAATGGTCAATTATCTCAAGACACTGGTAATTAAAAATTAAAGTGATATGATAAAAACCATCTAGGGTCCAAATCCTAATAACCCCCCAAAAATGAAAGAAATTGGTTCAGCCGTATTAGCGTGATGAGCGGACAAAATTTTGTACGTTCTCTTTTATATATATAGATTTTGACATCTTAAATTTAAAAGACTAAGAAAAAATGGCTCGATATCCCTCCTAAACTTAGATTTATTTAATGTACGATTTGAATACATATAAACCACACTGCAATGTTTCTTAACATTTTCTTCACTTAAATAATAATAATAATAATAATAATAATAATAATAATAATAATACACTTAAATGCAATTCATAACATAGTGTTTCTTAACATTTTCTTCACTTCAAAAAAAAAAAAAAAAAAAAATCTCAATATACTTATTTAAAACGCAATTCATATCATTATCATATCATTATCACATTTTCACTTAATGGCGAATTTCTAGTTTCTTTAATGTTTCTTATTTTTCAAAGGACAAAACTGTCAATATTTCCACATTTTCTTTTTTAAGATTTTGTTTCGAATTGAAAAATATCTTTTCGAATCACAAAAGCATAGCCAGCAAAATCTCCGGTGCAAACTTTCACTAACCAATCGGTCTAAAAATAAACAGGAATGATGATCTTCTGTAAATCATATTTTGTTGCAAAGGAAACTTGTGCTATTTTATTAGTATTACTGGCCAACATGGCGATTTCGCGAATCTATCGCTTTATGCAGTGCATTTCGGTGTTATTTTGAAAAATGTACCAAATTCGCGTTACTTCGCGATTTAAAAACACTGAAAACGGCCTTGTATTATATATTTAGGTATATCTATATACTTTGCTTTGCCTTTTTCAAGTTTTCGATGTTATCGTTAAAACAAAAACTTCACGTCCCTACCTATTACAATAACGTAAAAGATGGTTAAGAGAGGATGTACTACAATTCATATGCAATGACAAAAGATTTACTTTACTCGTAAAAAGTCTAATAATATAATTAATGTTGTTGAGTTGTATTCTTTATCATGATGCTAGTTACATATTGTTTTCTGCAAATGTTATTTCCTTTCCTGAGTTTTATTAATTATCTCTAGCTCCACCAAAACTTTTTTTTTTTTTTTTTAGTTTAACGCCCCATGATTATGCACCGAGGCTTAGGAGGACGGTGATGATGATAATGAACAAAATGGTGGAATGAAAGAACGAAATGGTGGAATGAAAACGGAAAACCCTCGAAAAAACACACACAGGACATTTCTCCAGCACGAGGCCTACTTGGCGGGTGCTGAGATCGAGCCGGGGATCTCACGCGACAGAGGTCAGTGATCTAGTACTGAACCACCGCAGCTCTCTCGCCATAACTATTACAAAGGTATAAATTTATTTAACATTTTATAACAGAACGAAATACTTGAATTCTTTTATCGTTTTCCTTGATATGTAGAAACTTGTTTGATTTTTCAAATGTTTACAAGTTACACATCTAAGACGAAAGGAACAGAACAAAAATATTCAAATGCTCAGATACCATTTTAAAAAAATCCTTTCAACGTTGGAATAAAAATTGTCATAATGCCATTTGAATTTTCCCATAATTTACTATATCTTGATTTGTTAGTATTTATCATTAGTTATTGGAATCAAATCCATATTTTCATTAGTGTATCTTAAATAATATACACTAAATAAATAAATAAGTATCATACATAAGAAATCCAATGTACGTGAATAATTTGTAAAAATTCTAGGAATTTTTCATCTACTTCTTCCAAATAAATAATGCAATTCGAATTTTTACATCACACAACAGAGAAAAATGCTATAAATATTCGGACATTGTAGCTTTTATGCCTTCAACAAAGCTGACATGCCGTCTTCCATTCAAAACGAACTGAATACTTTTGTGCGTGCAGTATTAATTGTGATACAATCTGAAATAGGAATATAGAAACACTGAGAGTTAAGGGATATACTCAATAATCTACTTCTTCCAAAATCAGATTCATTCGCCAATTCATATAGTTGCCAATATTCCTACACAAGAAAGACACATCTGAGTGGAATTAAATTTACACTACAGGTTAAATAACTATACAAATAATTACAACTTCCGAACTGCACATCTAACTTTGACAAATCAGCATGACGTGAAGCTTCCACGTGCTGCAATTACAGCCTTTATACGTCACAACATCGAATCAAACAGGTGTTGGATGTTTTCGTAAGGAATTGCCAGCCACACTACTTGTATGCAAATTTATAAGATATTGTCACTATTGAAGGACGGTGATATAAACAAGTTCCTGATCAACCATATCTCCCATTTGCTCGACGGGCCATATGTCAGGCGACCATGATGGCCAGGAAAGCAGCGGTACCCATCGTTTCTTGATGAAACCCTGCACACTACGGAGTACATATGACCGGGTTGGTTGAAATTAAGGATGGGCAAAACCGGTTTTTATAAAAACCGAATTTCGAAAAACCGACATTTCGGTTTTCTCAAAAGACGGTTCTGTTTTCTTACCGAAACCGGTTTCGGTTTTATCCTAAACCGGTTCGGTTTTACCAAAACTGGTTTCAGTGAAAACTTTTGAAAAATACACTAAACTATTTCTGTAGATCGGATTTCGGAGAACAAGGAAACACTATTCTGGACAGAAATAGAACCAATTTTGAAAATAGAACCAGAACCGGTTTTGAAGAAGACCGAAATCGGATCCGGTGAAAATCCGAACCGGTTTTGAAGAAAACCGATATCCGGTTTCGGTGAGAAACCGAACCGGTTTTGGAGAAACTGGATTTTTGAAAATTTTCAAAAACCGGTTTTTACGCCCACCGCTAGTTGAAATACGGCGCTGGAGTTGGCCTATATAACACCTTTAATGTGGTGATCACTGAAAGCTTGCTCTTAGTGTGTAGAAACCGAGACCGCATGTTATACCCAATGCCGTTCTACACCATCACACTTGCAGTTTGGCCGCTATGACGCTCTGCAATGAATGCTGGTAAGGCAGCGGTGGCTCAGTGGTAAAATCTCGACCTTGGTCTGTCTGCGTGGAGTCCGTGGTTCGATTCCAGCTCACACCAAGTGGACTGTGTGATGAACAAACCCTCTGTGAGTGAGTCTGCTAGGTTGTATAATTTTTTCCATTTTCTTTATTCCTCCATTTTACTTATTATTATCATTACCTTACCCTTTGTCTCGGTGCATACGCGTGGGACGTTAAACTAAAAAATGCACAGTGGCAGATTGCGGTAACGACACCGTCTAATGTGTATGCGGCCATCACTGTAGAACAGATTTGGCAGGAAACATCCGAAGATATGGATTTGTATTACTCAGCATACTAGAAACGGTGTTCATGAGCACATCATAGCCTGAGCTGTTTGTGGTTCTGAGTATGGAAGACAACACAAAGACATGCACGTCGCCAGTCCAGTGTTCAACAGGTAGCCTAACTACCTTTATGTGTTTCTATTATTTAACAAATGATAAGAAAGGTCTTCCTATGCGTAGTATTTTATCGTTGATACTATATAATCGAGTGTGAAGGCACAATTTACGACTACATATTTATGTTATTCAGCGTTCGAAAGCTTACAGATATTTTTACATTCCTCATGTTTTTGATAGGGTTTAATAACTATATATATGTATTCAAATTAATTATACTTGCAGCTAATATGAATTTTTAGAACTAAATGTATACTATATTAAAACGTCAGTTGTTTACGATATTATATTTTGAAATTAGTTGTTGACAAATGTCATAAATGTAATAGAAATTTTTGAATTTAAACTTTCTTGGATTCAGAAAAATGCTCATAAGAAAAATTAACATAATTCAAAAAGGAAAGAAAAATACGCACAAAATAGATAGACACGAGAAGCACGAGTCAAAGACAGAAACTGGGACTTACATCCTTTTCAATTAGTTTTAACTGATGATCCAGCCTCTGTCTGGTGAAGAATGTCTGAAAAAAAAATATATAATAATAATTTGAAACAAAAATAATTCAGACAAATGCAGAGCATGATAATAGCGAACAGAAGTTAGTAAAACATTTCAGAATCTGGAAGGAGCGAAGTTTAAATACAGTAATTGGTAGAGATCATTCACATAATTGTGGAAGCCAAATCAACTACAACAACTTTGATGTTTCCTAACAGTATTTTCTTTATCTTTACAAAGAGAAAGAAGTCAAATAACATCACGTACTAAGAACATGATGAATGCTACAAAATTCAGAAAACTTCAATCAAATGTGCCATCACTGCCACTGCGCTGTGGATAGTGTAATAGTTTGAAGCAAAAAGAACATCGTTGCTTACCATTCTGTCACTTTCGTATTCACTCATTTCTTGTAATTTCTTCAGAAAAGCGATATATTTTAATATGCGTGTCCCTTCTGCAGCTACTCTGTTAGAATAGCGCCATTTTCATCTACGAAGTGAAAATCATGATTCCCTCATAATGATCATAATGCTTTCAGATCTATCAATATAATGGCACCTGATAGAACAATTTTGTGCTCTTGGTTGGTCTGGTGACTTGCGTGTGTGGCTCCGGTGCACATAATCCCGAGTTCGATTTCTGCTAGAAGAACATGGAACGCATTACGGTGGCTTGGATTCCACCTTAAACTATAGGTTCACATCTCATATAGTATCGGTGATGAAAAAAGACGCTAAACTGAAAAAAACAAATCTCCGTATTATAAATTTGAGATTCTTCTATTGGGGAAACGAGAACCTAATGAGGAAGTGGCATTTAATATTATTCCTATGCTATATTTCCCCGTCCCCAGTTTTGCAGAAAACAAACAAACAAACCCTCCATCAATACCGACAACGTTTGGGAGGTGAATCCTGACACAAAGATAAAACGAAAAGTATAGACCAACTTGGGTGCACAAACACTTCCTTTCGGAGTTATAGGCTGCTGAAAATATGAAAAAATGAACTTTAAAGGCTCATAGCTCCAATACTATGGGACCTACCGTAGTCGGGTCAAGACTTCACTTAAGAACTAGTATGTGCCCTATCCAAGAATCCTGCGGTGCTTCCACAACAATTTTTGGTGAGTATTTCAAATTATGTACCCGTAACCAAACTCCTTCTATATAAATTGTTGCGTGAGCACCTTAGGATTCTAAAACATGCATTTTTGGATAGCGCACATATTAGTTCTTAAATGAAGCCTTGACCCGACTACGCTATGTCCCACAGTTTTGGAATTATGTACCTTTAAACTTCATTTCTTCATGTTTTCGGCAGTCTACAACTCCGAAAGGAAGCACTTATGCACCCAGGTTGGTCTACACTTTTCGTCTTATCTTGGTGTCAGGAATCACCTCCCAAACGTTGTTGGTGTTGTTTTGAAACACCCTATATATATATATATATGCAACTGACAAATAAAAGTATCAAATTTCGGGAGACGATTCTTCATATCAAAAGAAAGAAAAGCTGTAATTGGATTGAAAAATGTCTCTTTCAGACGCTATAAGCTGTCAAAAGATTGAAACAATAGTTTTTGAACCACCCTAGCTTTGAAAACTCACAGACTTATCTTAAGCGTTTGATAAAAATATAGAACACACTAGTACAAATTTTACTGGAATATTCATATTTAGGAACAATAACATACCTAAACAACTAATTTTAGAAGAGCAAAACTGAAATGTTGAGTGATTACTGAAAATCATTTTGATACTCAGTCTTATCTTCCAAAATTAGTTTTGTAGGCAGCACATGCTTCACAATTATAAAGTTTTCGAGCCACTTGAACTTGATTACATTATATGTATAAAGTTCTGATTGGACGATTTTACAAGAAGATATGATCTACATGTATAGTAAATATGACCCTTCAAATACTTCCCTATCATAGCTAAGAACAAAGCTTCTCGAACATTGCCCATATTATCTATTTTCGAACTTACTTGAGTACAAAGATTTTTTTTTTTAATTCCACAAATATTCTGACCAAACTCAAAATACTTGAAGAATCAACTTTATAGCAATTTCCAAGTACTGTATTTACCAAAAGCTATAAAGCAAATCTACTCACAACCCAATCCTCATTCCAAGAATTATCTTGGGGAATATAACCACAACAAGTTGTTGTATGAAAACCAAATTTGTCCACGTACACCAATGACTCCTTATCATCATCTGTCTTTTTATGAATACTGCTCGCCTGTGACTCCTCTTTCTTCTTCAGTTCTGCGTTATGAAGGTGTAGCCTGTTAAATAAATTTAATCACTTCAACATCCTTAACTCCAGTTGATAATAATTCATATATTAATTATATTGTAGCTTACTGAAAATTATTAATAGCCAAACTTTTTTCTAGAATCACAATGGCTTAGTAGGAAAGTGCTCAACTTCAGAATGCTTGAGTAAGAGTTTCATTTCAAATTTTGTCATGTGATCTTTAGATTGTGCTTAGTGATCACTGACATAATAAAGTATAAGTATACGAAATCTCTGGAAAATAATCTTCCCTAATCGTAGATGGGAATTGATGTTCAAAATTAAGCATTCAACTTAACAATATGCACATGCACTTTCTAGGTATTCACATCTTCCGATGCATAATCATTCTATCAATTATAGAATCACCACTGATTTTTTATTTCCTGTGCTCTCGCAGTCTGGATTAGTCTACAAGTCATAGAAAAAAAATGAAATGAAATCTTTGAGTTTTACGTCCCATGGTTATGCCGGTTAGGCTAAAGGAGATGGTGATGATGAGTAATAAATGAAATGGTGGAATGAATTAAGTGGGAGGAAACGGGAGAACCCAGAGGAAACCCACGCACATGGTGTTTGTCCACCATAAAGTTTACTTGGCGGGGGCTGGGATCCCAAGCACCAGAGGTGAACGCTCTACCACTGAGCCACCGCGGCCCTTACAAGTCATAGACATAGGACGAGAAACTAATAAATTGCCTAACTGACCAAACAAATACAATACATTTCTCAAATTCCACACACATATTATATTAAAATTTAAGTTCTCTGCTTCTAAAATTTAAAATTCAATAAAAAAGACTTTTGTTTGGAGGTTGACGTCTCTTTTCAGCATGAAATTACATGAAACGGCATAATATGTTAATGTTTTCATTTTGTTCAGGCAATCATATATTGTATTATAGAAAATAAAAGTTTTTAACATTTAGTGGAATGTAATTGTAATAAAAAAATATATAGGCATAGCTAAAAGAAATGTATCGACGAGATTAAACTAACATACCAGAAACTCAAAAGACCAAGATTGGGCTGTCTCGGGTTTATCGAAAGATTTGGCAGCCTCGAGCACTCCATTCAAATAGTAAAAATACTCCACAAAGCGTCGCCGCAAACAGAAAACATCACGTATGAATCATGCTTTATTAGGACTAAGATGCCAGAATTAAATTTTGACCAAAGCTCTTCAGATAGAAGCTGGAATCACATTATTAATATAGGTAATACGACCAAAACATAATTTCTGTTAAGTAATTTTTGTAACAGTTATCCGACAATTTTCACTTCATGAACTGGCTACATTGATTAATGGTGACATAATTCGAAGAAATGTCATTTTTGCAGTGACAGTTAATTTTTCATATAATGTCAGTAAATGAATAAATAAAAATTCATTTAGTGTGTAAATAGTAAGACAAAATTTTGCAGCTCAAGTCTAACATCAGAAGTATCTTTAAACATAAGGAAGTAAGGAGTTTGGCAGATCTTGACCTTTTCTTCCGAGATCTAATCCCAAAATGATGCTTCCAGTGTAAAGGAAGGGAAATAACAGGTCATAAATAAAATAAAACAACGCAAGGTATGTTAAAACTTATTTTAACATATTACATGAGATGGGGTTTATAATTGACCATGTACTCTATTGGGGATTAGATCCTTACCATTTATATAGGAAACACGCATACTGGTTACTCGGCTATTTAAATAAGGGGTTTCACACTTAAAAAATAGCAATTTCTTAGAACAGTATAATACACAAAGAGCGAAAGAGACAGGGACTCGAACCCGGCATCTCCGGCATACCGTGCCGATGCGTTAACTACTACGCCATTTAGTCCGTTTCCCAGAACAGCCACTCACTCTCCAGGTCGGTGCTCTTATCTCGCTTGTGTTATAGAATTCGCATCATCTATAAAGGATCTGGTGTGTGTGTGTGTGTGTAAAAAAAAAAAAAAAAAAAAAAGGGGTTGTTTCCTGCTTTTATCAGTATATATTCTTAGAACAAATTCTCTGCTACTTCTTACAATGCAAAAGGAACAAAATGCTATCCCGAAAAATATGTTGTTTTTACTACTTATGTACTAACTACGATTAACCGATTAACAAGTTATATAACCTTAATGCATAAAGATGACGTTTGGCGTTTTAAGATTATGTCAACTTTTCTTTTTCATATACTCGTTGAAAAATGCAATTCTTAGACTTGTAACTGAGATAATACTCCATCCTTCTGAAAAATATTACAAGTGAGCATCTATCTGTTGAAAGAAAGAAATATAAATATAAAGATGTAATATGTGCACCTAAAAGCTCCGAGCACATTGAAATTTGAAGTAAATTTATTTTACGGTTTATGTTCACAACATTAAAAATTGTTAAGTAGTATTTACTTTTACTCATTCACTTTTACTCATTTACTTTTCATCTATTTACACAGACATCTATTTCCTCAATCCATCTATTTACATAAACAGCAAAGAATTTATAACAATTAAAGGAAAAAGAAAAGTAATCAAATCAACGCGCCATTTCCTGAATTGGCTCACTTAACCAGTCAACAAGAATATTTTAACCATTTGAACGAAGAGTATATTTACTGCCAATACATAAACGATTTTAATATTAGTTCTCATATTAGAAAATAAATTAATTCACAAGATACCGACAACTGATAACTTTCAGCAATTCCATCTAAATTTATTCTTAATGGGAAGGATGTTTGTTACCGATTGTACGTATCTTGGAATATAAATTTACACCGGTTACTGATTTATTGGTTTTGTGTTCACTTCACTTTTCCGTTCAGTTATTTGGTTTAGTAGACATTGGTAAGAGAAGGAAAGAGCCGGCATGTATGTACTGAACATGCCGTTCCAACATACTTCTCACGTTATAAGGAACAAAGGAAGGACCTATTAATATGGACAACGGTAGATAAGATATTATTATTATTATTTTATATTTAATAATAATAATAATAATAATAATAATAATAATAATAATAATAATAATAATAATAATAATAATAATAATAATAATAATAAGAAGAAGAAGAAGAAGAAGAAGAAGAAGAAGTCGTTGTAATGTGGTGGTGGTAGACACGGTTGCTGCAAATTATTTTATATTCAGATCTATTCAAGATTAATTGGTCATATGCAAAATGTTTTACGGTACAAAATGAAATCTGATGCTTAAACTGAGATCTGAACTACTATTATCTTTTATTTGAGACCTAGTATTCATACCACAAACTGAACTCGGAAGCACTCACATAGAAAGTACGTGAGTTTAGCTCTTTGATCACGAGGAGGCAGCAAACTAACTGAAGAACACACTGAAACTGCGCTACTCTAAAGAACTAAAAATTTGTATATTTATCTAACTTTTAGTTTTGCGTGTGAACTTTTCTAAATTCCTTAAAAACTGCACTTTTGCAGCGCCACATCAAGGGAAAAAATAACGAAGCATTCCTAACAGTGATTCAACATAGGAAGATCAAAATTTTATGTGCTTCCACGTCTACCTAGAGATGTCTGTTTATGTGTGCATTCTGCCAATTTTGAACTCGGCGTGATAACTTTGAAGAACTTACTTCAAGGCATGACATATGACACCTTGGTTGGACGTACGATGTCACTAGTAGTCCATATAGTTTCTGTTCGAGAGCAATGTCTGTATGACATATAGTATTGTTGACACTAAACAATTACTTAGTATTCATTCTATGAAATGACAGTCTTCTTTCGTTTCTCCAAATGTTCCAAATGTACATTACAGCCTTATTGTAAATTGAAAGTATACTGTTACAACAAAACTTAATGCCACTAACAGGACTGCTTTCGACAACAGTTAACCAGACTTTGTTATTTAAACAAGTTATACCTTGCTAAGTTCTCCCCTAATTGCTTCGAGTACCTATTTAAGCCTTTCATGTCCAAAAATTCCATTATAAGTACAGCTCCTCCTTTTGGATTATCAAGTACTTGGATAGGTTTAGGAACTCGCACTGTGTTTGTTGCATAAATAGCCTTCAAGCTTTCATATTCTCCATCGAACATACACCGAGCCTGGAAAAGCAGAAATATTTTCATGTAGAAGTAGCCTGAACAGTTGTTTATTAAACCATTTACATATGCACTTAACTTTTATTTTGTAATTAAAAGATAATTAAGATTAATTAAGTCCCCTATTCATTTTTTTTTCCTAATAACATATTTAGTGTCGTATGAACTGGTGTATAATTCATGATGATACCTCCTATTCATGGAACATTCATTCATTTAAACTTAGTTAACACTCAATGTAACTCTTCAAATAGCATTCCTTTAATCTCTCTACGAAGATTGACCTGAAGCTTGAAAGCTAAGTGTTTCACTTTCAGTACTCTTAGTATATCAAGGTAGAAGGAGAGCATGTGGCTGGAAAAATGGAACCCCGAAGCGGAAATAGAAAATGAATTACTTACGAGAAAATAAGAATAAACATAATGATAAATGAAATGAAATCTTTTAAGTTTTATGTCTGACGGCTATGCTGGGTAGGTTGAAGGAGACGATGATGATGAGAAATGAATGAAATGGTGGAATAAAGAAAGTGGAAGGAAACAGAATCCCGAAAAAACCCACGCACACGGTGTTTGTCCACCACAAAGGTAACTTGGCGCGAGCTGGGAATAATGATGATGTAAATTAAATAAAAAGAACAGATAAAAAGCTGAGAAGTTTTCAGGCGGGTGCCATGTTTGAATGTAAAAGCACGTATTAGTTTTTAACAGACTGTAAGTAGGTGGAGTTTAGTAAAGGGAAATAACATTAAAGAAACGAACAGAGCAATAGAAGTGGAGGAAAGACAATACACTTCTTCCGAAGCAGGGAGTATAATAAATGAAGACAAAAGATGTATAATACAGGACAACACAGATTGGAAAATGAAAATTAATGAAGAAATTAACGAACAATAATAAGTAAATATTAATAATTAAAATTTAAAAATAATTAAAAATCATAAATAATATAATAATAATAAATAAAACAAAGAATGAAAAGTGTATGTGGGAGAAATATTATAAATTGTAATAGTAATAAAAAAAAATTGCAAAGATGCTTTAAAGATACAATAGAAGGCCTATTTTAATTAAGAAAAACATCTTTCTATCTTGAAGCATCCGGAGAAATATATTCCTGTTTAATGTTTCGGAGCACAAGCTCACTCCTTTTCATAGGGCATGGAGAAAATTACATGTAGTAACTAGTCTTAAGATCCACAGTAAAAGGAGTGACGTTGTGAACTGAAACAGTATGCACAAATACATTTTTTCTGGTTGCTTAACGAACAAAAATGTTTCGTCATAAATTAGCAAAGATTAAGAAAATTTATGGATGTATGGAAAAAGGAAGAAGCGTAGTGGGGCAAGGTATTAGAATATTACAGAGGATTAAGATTCGTGGAGGAGGGGGCGGGCCGCTGACATGATGGTAATGTGTCCTCCCACCTCTTTCTGAGTCTGGAGGAAGGAATTTCATTTTATTTTCACATATTATCAACAATTACAATAAGAATTTCTACAATATATTTTAATGTTGTGCTTATGAAGAAAGTATGTTTATTAAATCTTCAATTAATATTTTTAGTATTTTACTTCAGTTGTGCTAAACCTTTATCGTAGCGAACTTCTGGTATATATTAAGCATATGAAAGAATTTGTTACAGCCTGGAGGAGGAAAATTACGTTCTTCGAGATCCAACTGTTGAACCAGCCACATCAATAGAACCACCATTACGATTCAGCTGCTATTCGTTGCTCTCATTATCTACTCAATGTAGTAATATGAAAATTATAAGGAATCGGAATTAGGAATATAACTAATATTGAAATTGCAAAAAGAAAGAATAAAGGAGTTAAATTGATGTATGAAAGTGTGTACGAAAAGAACATTAATTTTTGTGTTATTTATCCAAATTGTGATCCAATATTTTATGATTTGTGGTATGATTTTAATCATGAAATAGTACACCTCAACCACCAATACAGATGCATTTAAAGGCATCTAAACCAGGAATACCAGCAACATGATTGTACATCTTTGGACTGAGGATGAAAATGAACTTTACAGAAAGCAGAAGGAAAAGCATGTGGTTCTTAGTGTCACGAGAAAAGCAAGAAATATGAAGAAGCCTTCAATACAAGAATATTTCTCCGAAATAAGAACTATTTCTGTAAGAAACGTATAGGGAATTAAAGAAAACAGAAGAGGTGTCGGACAGGAAAGAAAGAAAGAAAGATCTGCACCATGGCTCACTTTTAAGCCTCATTTTTATTCAATATAGTGATCAACGCAATAACAAAGCCAATAAAAGAGGCTATATAGTGAATGCTGAATGCAGTTAATTAACGCTGTCTGCCAAGTCAAGAGTGAGAACTGAAACAGTGGCCTGAATTCTTCAGGAAGAGAAATCAAAGGTAAGTACAACTATCATTTCAGGTATCTAGAATCGCTTGTAGATGAAGGTGGAGCAAGGAAAAATATGACATAAATAACAAGATTTCAGTTAAATTGAAGATAATAAGAAGGCGCAAACATATCTGAAGACAACACACTCACACAGAACAAGAACAATGGAAATGAAAATATGAAAGTACATCTGTGAAATAACTAAGACGAACTGACGAAGATTAAACGAACGTTATACTCAGATTACTCACGTGGAAAATTTCAAGAAAAAGATTACAATTGAGGTAGTTTAGCTAATTTATGAAAAGGTTCGAAAACTTCACAGGAACAAAAGTAACGATAACATATAGAGAAAAATCGAAAAGGAAAACCTGAGAAGGAGTGCAGCGAGGTGATCGATGGTGAGACCAAAGACAAGGTGGAGTAAGCTAATAAGAAAAGAAAAAAAAAAGATAAAATAGCCAACTAATATGGAGAATGAGAAAAGCTAATAAACGAAGAATGTATTCAAACTGAAAAGGAAGCCATATGAGTAACTTCTAAAACTTTATTTACCGCATAATTTTTAAGGTAAAGTAAAAATTAGATACCTGGGATTTGCTGTTTCGTTTTACGAATACTGTGCCACAATCCGTTAAATAAGCTTCACCTTCATTTATGCATCCTCCACCTCCCCTTCCAGTACGTTTCAACACACTAGTATTCAGTGCTTGCTTAATAATTGCCTCCATATTAGCGTAAATCTTCAGCAATTATGTACTAAAAGTAACTGTAAAGGAATACACAAAACAAGATTAAACAAACTTATTTATTTAACCAACTTTTAGCTATGGCCTGTGAGGCCAATTAATACTGCAATCATGAACAATCAACAGTGACCACAACAACAAAGGAATGGAAATGGAAGGAAGTCAGACAGCACTTACATTTAACTAGGAGTGTCAAAGTGTACCCCCACGTAAAAGAATTTGGTTTGTCATAGTGTAGATAACGTGAAAGTTTGAATTTTTTAATGATTCAACAATGGAAATTCCTCTGCCGCCGCCTACCCGTCAATTTATTATATTTAATACGTGTTACTAACGGCGTGATATTTTCTCAAATATTGAAATCGAAAGTGGCATAGATTTCTATCACTTCCGGTTTTAGTATAGACATTAGAATGAATATAAAATATTTTGCTAGGACTCTTAATTGGTTGCAGAAATTAGTTTTAACTATAGCACTCAACGTTAACACCGGAATTGGTGATTTCTGTCACTTCCGGTTTGAATACAGAGTTATGAGAGATGATTGTACCAATCCTTAGAATGCTAATTTGATTCCAAGGAAAGCCTTTTCACTGTTATCATGTTTGTTCTATATAGAGCAACATTGAAACCGGAAATTACAGCTGATTTCTATCTCTTTCGGTTTTGGTAGAGACTTACGGATGGAGGTGAAATGTATTCCTGCGACGTTTAATTGATTGTGAGAAGCTGCTTCTCGCTATTATTGTTTATGCTCTATAGTAATCAACGTGAAAAACAGAAGTTGTTAACTTGAGACAATGCAAAATTGAATCAGTGAGTAGAAAAAGAACATTCCCCAACAAGTTAATTTTAAAAAAACGAAAAGTAAAACTGCTTACTTGAAATAATATTGCTTATATAAAAATATTTGTATGGGAGATTTGTAGCGTATGATAAGACCTTTCATTTCCCAAAATTCCAAAAACGTAATGAGGATGGATATTTAGTTATGGGGTCTTTTCATCTTAAATCGGGCAAAATCAGGAAAAAGTTGACAGGTGACCATTAGCAATATCGTTCAAAAAAATATATGTGAAAGGCCCATGTGTGCAATGAACATTCCTAAAGATATTTCAGAAAAATGCCTAATGGGGCCAGTGATATCCACATTCCAAGGTGGCGTCGTGCACCGAAAATGACACCAATGAAAATACAAGAAATCAGCCATAACTCAGGAACCGTTACTGATACAACAATGATTCTTGCACTGTTGCAAAGGTAATTAAATCTACATCTACTTGTGATAACCATGTAGCCCTACAGCGAAAGACATTGTGGGAATTAAGAAAACTGGCGGGAAAAAATCGCAATTGAGAACTTGTTATCGTGGAATGTTTTCTTTTATTTTTGGAATGTTCTTTTTCCACTCACCGATTCAATTATACTCAGGAATTCTATTATTCTACTTACAGATTTCTGTAATTCCTGAATTTTTAGAGTTCTAAGCTTTCGACTCTCCCTTGGAGTCCTGGTCACGGAGGTTAAAAACAGGAAGAAAAAGAATAGAAACATCAAAGAATAAAAATGGAACGGACGTACCAAGGGAAGAGCTGTGTTGTATGGAAACACGTTGTCAAGTATCAATATACTCAGGGCCGTGCCGTGGAAAATCAGCGCCCGGGGCGAGAGTATACGACGGCGCCCCCATACATATATTCCAAACAATTTTTCGTATCTTTTTTCCTTTTTCTCCCGAATTTTTCGCCCCTCTTATTTCGGCGCCCGGGGCCGTTGCCCCACTCGCCCCCCCAAGGCACGGCCCTGCTAATACTAATCGTTCTTTATACTAATACGCAAGTACAGGATGACCCAAAACAACCTTCCACATTTGACAGGCGAATGAAAGAACAAGTATTACAGATAGAAAGTTGTTTACTAAAATAAAATAGTATTGAGAATAGTTTGTCATTACTTTGTTCTGCTCTTACACTCTTCCTAGGAAGCCCAACACCTGCACCATGCTTCCTTACCGAACGTTCTGAGAATTACAAAATAGATTGTCGCACAGCCTCGACATTTCAACGTGAACCTGTTCGGAAGTTCTCAACCCAATGCAAAATAGTCTACTGATCAGGAGCATTTTCACTGCGTGGAAAAGCAAACTTTAAGCGGAAAGCAAAGAGCTGTTATTTCTGAAACACATTTCGACTTCATTCAGTAATCGCGAAGAGCTCCTGGCCAAACCAGAACGACGACTGAAAACAGCAGGAGAGGTGAGTGGAAACGATGACCCAGACTTTTCCTGTCCCTCCAATGAAAGCGCTATAGTTGATCAAGAAGAAGGTGGGTGTTATTTACAATAATTCTATTGCAACTGGTGTGTAATTTCAACACACAATAGAATAGCAGGATTATAAACTGTTTTTAATATCATTTTATATTTTTGAATAAATAAGTATCTGTCTCTAATACTCTATTCTTTATTAAACTCTAAAATGGGCGATGTTTTATTGGATCATCCTTTACTAAAAAAACAAAGTGAATGTAGTCGTATTACTAAGCCGCATTCCAGATTAGCTGAAATATCCGTTGTTTGCACAGGGAGAATTAGAATGGAAAATATTTTTGCCTCATCTCCCCCTTAGGATGCGTATATCAACGAAAATGTAGTAATAAAAACTCCACAAGGTATTCTACTTTTAGCATGTATTTTGAACTCTCTTCTTTATTAGGATGTGCCCTTTAAGCAGAACTACATGATATAATCCCAGCTGGAAGTAAATATTAACTATATTCAGAAACTCATTTCAAATTGTTAACCCGTTTCCCGGTGATGCTGTCACAAACAAGAGGCACTATCGCTTTCAATGTGAAGAAAGGAATTATACAAAATCCCCCTCCTCTTAAAATGAAAATTTTCAAAACCGCTGGAATACGTGCCCATATATTTTTTAATGAGTTTATATACTGAGTGTTATCTTCCTAACTTGGCGAGCTCGTAACATACTGTACTTTTTTTTTACATCAATTTTGTATCCTCTATATCCCCTTCCCCTAGGATGTCGCCTTGAATCAAATATGATAAAAATCCAGCTCAAGATAGGTATTAACTATGTTCGAAAATGGATTGCAAACTGTTTAACTGTTTCCACGTGAAGTGCAATCAGAAAAAACAGGCAACATCACTTTCAAATTAAAGAAAATGCCCCCTTCCCAATTTAAAACGAGAATTCTCAAAAGCACAGAATACGAGTCCACCTGTTTGTACTGGGTAGTTCATCTTTCAACCAAGTTTCATCTCTCTAACTTCACACAATCGTGAGATACTCAATTTTTGGCATAGATTTTGACCTTCTACTCTCCCCTTAGAATACGCATTTTAATCAAAGTAACATGATTAAAATCCAAGCTCGAGGCACGTGATAACCGATCCAAAAATTCAATCCAAACGGTTTAGCCATTTCCCCGTAATGCGATAAAAAAACAAGATTCTTTTCATATTTATATAATAAATTACAATTGAACACTGTTATAGCGAACTTGAACAAGCGAAAAAAAAAAAAAATCGTTGTGCATGATTCCCAACATTTATTGTTTTCAATATTATTCTGTTCTGGTAATGATTTCACATTTTAAGTCAATTCTGAAACTAGGCATGTACTAACTAGCACTATTAGATAAATTTATTATAATCACATTAAGGTTATTTCTTCAATCCTAGTCTTCAAGTACGTTTTTAGAGGTGTTTTCTTTTTTTTGGAGGGGGGGTTATTGTGGATTTTACCCTCATTTCCCGGCCAAAAGGGGAAAAAAACTACGGAATTTTGGGATGGGAAAAAATTCCACCTTTGATATTTGATGTTGATAATAAGTATAGAGATACAACTGTGAAACCAATACAACTGCCCTAACCTATGCGATTTTATGCGATATCAAGTGTAGTTTGCATTATTTTCGTATACGCATACCCTCCGTCGCTGACGCGCCTGCTCCCTGTGAACGCAACCCCCAACGTGCCTCCTGCTCCAACTCGGTTAGATAGTGTTCCCGTTTTGCAGCCACTTAGCACAAGCTGGTTTGATCATTTTGCACAGTCTGTTTCATGGTATATGTCTGAACATGTATTTATACCCGTAAGAGGAAGTCATCTCAAAGTGAATCTGTACCCACGAATGCAACCCCTACACTAAGAAACAATTTCTAAGACACTGAATTTCGTGATGAAATAATCGTATATATATATATATATATATATATATATATATATATATATATATATATATATATATATATATATATATATAGGCTATATAGTAGAACAGGAGATACTACCATAGAACGTATACATTTCCACGGCACATTAGGTTGGACGCATATTATCAATCTGCACGCAATCATTTCGGATGTGGCAGGGTAACAACACTGCAAAATATCCTAGGAAATCGTTTAGAGAGAGAAAAGTGAAAGTAATTTGCTTCTTAAATTTTATGGATTCTTCTAGAAAATACTGCATTTATGCGAGTAACCTTGTGGTCCCCTAAAGATAAATTACTCCGTTAGTAAGTATAAAGTGATAGTTGAAGATATTAAATAGAATTTGTCAAAAAGGCAAAGTCAAGATAATGAATGTTTATTTGAATCCGTATTGTTAATCTAGACCTTATTATAGTATATACGTAAATTTTATACTTTGAAGCGACTTATCGAAATAATTCTCAGGCAACTTTGAACAAAATATAAGTTTCTGTTAATTGAATAACCGTTCTTAAGACCGTCACGTATACAAATAAGAAAGAGACAATTGTAGTTTCAGTTTCATGCAAAACTATATTGAAATACTAATACATTATGAATGAGAAAATACCCTATTCGATTACTTCGATATTTCATACTCCACACAATTGTGTGCGATGGATTGCATTTATGACTTCAATTGTTCGCTTCTAAAATCGGACTTCGTACACTATCTCCAACTAAGCAATATATTATCTAATCCATGATCTTACATACAATATTTAGTATATTTTACTTTGTATTATCTAGAATGATTTACATTTTATTGACAAGAAAAATGATAGAAATCCATTTTTATTTTTGTTTGTTTTGTAATGTTGATGAGAGTACGCTTTTGCTTCGTTATTCGTTTTCTTGATGTCACTTTAAAATATAAACTATTATGTTAGTTTGCAACACTAGGCTACTTTGGTGCAACATTACATCTTTATAGGGAAATTGAATTTCCGAAACTGAAACATATATTTAATATTTTAAAATTTACCTTGCAGGAGTGAACTCGAGAGAAGAAATATAATATTCTTTGCTTGTGCATCATGCGTCATGCACTGTTTATTGCTCGGACAGTTCTCGTTAGAAATGGAAATGTGGAGGAAGCGTGCAGATTGTTGAACAGGATACTAGGACGTGAGGAAATATTTGATCAATTCAGAAGGACACGATACTATGAAAAGCCGTATCAAGTTCGACGAAGAGTTAATTACGAGAAGTGCAAAGCAATTTATAATGAAGACATGGCACGCAAGATTCAGTTTGTGATGCGGAAGAACAGAGTGCATCCATTCCCTGGTTGTTACTGACTGAAATTGAAAATAATTGTCGCTTGTAAATGATGGTTACCGTGTAGTGTTTATCTTTACATATAATTAGTATGTAGTAACGTAAAAAGGAAGTGTTCGTCCATACTGTAATAAAAAGAAAGAAAAAAAGCAAACTTTTATTTATGTTTTGTTGGGTAACTAAGTTCATTGGGTGCACATTGAGAATAGACCATTTAAATGGTTAAAATGAGTAACTGCACGTGCTTTACTTTTGTCACACCACTCGAAATAACTATTGAAAAGTTATAATTGTTTCAGTAGTTCCCTTATTGCTTTCCAGATTATTTGCGCTGGGCGACATGATACTATCTCATTTGACAGATAAAAATTAAAGGGGACCATCAAAAGTAGTTGTTGAGAAATTAAAATTCTTTTACGATTTGCGTATAAATACAGCGTCCGGATGTATAACTTGAAAATTACAGTGCGGAAAACGGAAACCAACATGTATTTGGTGCAACTAAAAAGCACGAATGCTGTCTAACCGATTAAGGGCAGGCAAATGTGGTGAGCCGGCGCAACAGCAGGGGAATGTGTCCGAAGGAAGCAGGCGCGTTAGCGACGGTACAAGTATGCAGGGGTAGAGAAAACTAGTGAGTTATGGCAATGATACGAATTTCAATAGTACTTGTCATGGTTTCATGCCAGCAGAGCTCCACTTATGAACATGAAATTCAGCTTCTGTACACTGTGCAAAAATACTCAACCGGTGAAAAATGTAATACAGTCATCTTTCGGCATATATTTGGATTTGAGGGGCCAGAATATTTTGCTTTCTTGCTATATTTTCTGTATCTTTAGATGGTTTAGGTTAGGTTAAGTTAGGATTGTTGGATTTGGAGGTCCAGAATTCTTTGCTTAAAGTTCTTACCTTCGTCGTATATTTTCTGTGTTTTTAACGGTTTAACCTGAGCTAGGTTATGTTATATTATGTTAGTAATTACCCTTACATAAGATCAACTCATTTTTCCTGTAAACTTTTTTTTAAACCTGATATTACCCCCACTTCCAAATTTATCCCCTTTGTATTTAAGTCTGTCGACTGCAGAAGTTTGTTCTTTATAAATATGTCTTTTCATACAAAATGTTGAATTTTACCTATAAATCTTCCAAAATGTGTTGTGCCAAAATAAACTAGCACCTAACTGTATTAGATGTTAATTTTTACGAAGTGCAGGGAAGCTGTATTTTATGTTTACAAGCGTAGCGTTACTAATAGAAGCCATTACAAGAAATTTTGGGACTCTTAGCGCTGCTAAAATCGTACTATGGTACATGTAAATACAACATAACCTGCTCTGTTCATCTAATCTAACCTAATGCATGCTATCTCATTTTATGGGGGCATTTAAAAAGTATGGATTTCTCGTGGCAGGAAATTCACTCTTAGTGCCTTAAAAAGTATTTCTTAAGGGAGGAGTACATTAGTTTGTACAGATTCACTTTAGGAGGGGTGGGTATAATTATAGTGTGTGGACATATGGCATATAGTGCATAAAATACGAACCAACTTATACTTGGTGGTCACCATAAAGCACGAATGCTATACGCGTTACGGCAGCAGCCCAGCAGGGAACCCGCGCGAGGATACATCCGAAGGTAGTAGGTGCATCAGCAATGGTGGGTATGTGCATAATCGAGGATAATGCAGACACAATTCTATGGAACAAAGACACATGTCTTTTTCGTGGCACAGCAACAATTTTCTTTTCTTAAGCCCGTTTCACACGGATTTGAACTAAGGCCTCAACCCAAATTACAACTTGACAGTGTTGCTTAACTTCCATGCAATTTCTTTTATCCTGAGATGGTGTGGGGGTCTCAGACGATCTTTAGAACTAGGTAGGTTTTACCAGCAGAGCCTCTCGTGATCGCTGTATTAAGCAGACGAAAAACAAGAAGAACGTGTTACATACAGGGCAATCAACTGTCGTAATTGTAAATAATATTGTTTTTCTATTTCACAATATGAGTTTATGCGAAGAGAATGAAATAGCCGTAGGAGCGATATCTGCTCTGTTGTTGACACAAAATCCGTCCTCCCTTTCCTCCAAAAAAACGAGAGAGAAAAAGAGTAAAGATGAGCTGCTGGACCAGGGAGTGAATTCTTCGCCGCAATAATGCACATGAAAGGACCATATTTTCAGTGGTTAATAATGAACTACTTGCAGAAGATCCTCGTTCCTACCAAAAAAAAATCTACAGAATGGACTATTCAGAATTCCATACGCTATTGAAATTAGTAGCTCCGAAAATTCGGCCGTGAGATACGAACATGAGGGAGTCTGTATCAGCTGAAATAGGTCTGTAGATCCTTGTATCCACCAGATTGTAGAACTGAAAATCAAATAACTTGTCCAAATATGTAAATGAAGGCAGTTATCAGGCGCGGAAAGCTAAAATATAGAAGAAAGAGCAATTTTCTAGTGTAGGTACTGAGTATCCGCTCAGCTCACTACCCACATAGCCCATAAAGTATACTTATACCGCGCCGGGAGCTCCTCTCATGCACTACACCCGGACAACTGTTCCCTAAAATTGCACGAAGGCCACACAACACTGATGACAATTAACTTTCATTGTTTTTGTTTCTGGTTTAGTTTTGGCGCACTACATTTGAATTTTATGTTTATAAGTGTAGAATTACTAGTGTAAAATTATAACAAGTGCTTTACGACGGATAAAATAAGTGATTTCATATGAAAGATTCCTGTATAGAAACTGTTTTCCACCGGCGATGAATTTCTGCACAAGTGTACAGAAGTTCTATTTTGTTTACAAGTGGAACGATACTAGTATGAAACCATGACAAATGCTATTGAAACTCGTATCATTGCCAAAACCCATTCGTTTTCACTACCCTCGCTTATGCGGATACCCACCTTCGCTGACGCGAAAGGCGGTAATTTTGGCACCAGTAGTTTTGACACGGTAATTTTGGCACCAAGAAACGAAGCAAGCGGAAATTTTGGCACCATTTATAATTGAAGTACAGAAAATGTGAGAAAATACTCTGAATGTAGTAGATATTTAAATTTACATGTTATTAACTAGAACTGCTCCAGCGCGACGAATCAAACCAGTGACGAATGTGCAGTCAGCGACAAAATTTCTTTTCTGTAAAATTTATTTTGCTTATAACTTTGGAATTGATAGACTGATTGAAGCGGATCTATGAGCATTTGCAAAAAGACTTCAAAATTTGTGCTTGGCCTACAATGCTGGAACAAAGAGCATGCAAGAATTTTTGCATGCTGTTTCATTTAATGTTGTGCACAACAATTAAAGATGTAAAGAAAAGGTGCAATGTTTTACAATTGGGATTATTGGGAACCATATATTATTGCAAATCATGTGTTATTGAAATTCATTTATTGATTTGTTAATTTTTCTTGCGTAAGTGTGTATTTAAGTTTTCTTAGTTAGGAGTTCAATAATTTCCATTTTGACTTGCTTTGAATACCTAATGAAGCTACCAATATTACCTTTTACTGGTGTTTGTACATTCGTCCCTGGTTTCATTATTCGTGCTGATACAGTTCTAGTCATTAACATGTGAACGTAAATATCTATTATATCCAGAGTATTTTCTATTTTTTTTCTTTGTACTTCAATTTCAATGGTTCGAATCAGCTGTTACTGCTTGCACTTGAAAGTAAAATACAAACCCATTAGGGGATAATTTTGACTTGCTTTGAATATCTAATGAAGCTGCCAATATTATCTTTTACTGGCGTTTGTACATTCGTCCCTGGTTTCATTATTCGTGCTGATACAGTTCTAGTCATTAACATGTGAACGTAAATATCTATTATATCCAGAGTATTTTCTTTTTTTTTTTTTTTTCTCTGTACTTCAATTTCAATGGT
Source organism: Thermobia domestica (assembly GCF_964235325.1). Lineage (NCBI taxonomy): Eukaryota > Metazoa > Arthropoda > Insecta > Zygentoma > Lepismatidae > Thermobia > Thermobia domestica. Next base: position 77,712,224 of record NC_137462.1, on the reverse strand, counting down.
TCGAATCAGCTGTTACTGTTTGCACTTGAAAGTAAAATACAAACCCAGTGCAGTGAACATAGTGCAGTCTTCAGCAACTCAAAGAAGATACAGTTTTCCTTAAATTACAGAAAACTTTTCAAATCAGTCCACCTATTCCAAAGTTATAGGCAAATAAATTTTACAGAAGAGAAAGAAATTTTGTCGCTGACTGTACATTCGTCACTGGTTTGATTCGTCTCGCTGGAACAGTCCTAGTTAATAGCATGTGAATTTAAATATCTATTACATTCAGAGTATTTTCTCACATTTTCTGTACTTCAATTATAAATGGTGCCAAAATTTCCGCTTGCTTCGTTTCTTGGTGCCAAAATTACCGTGTCAAAACTACTGGTGCCAAAATTTCCGGTGCCGAAATTACAGCGCCCCCGCTGACGCACCCCCTCCCTAACACTCGGGCCTTCCAGCTTCTTTTAGATATCACTCGTGCTTTCTAGTGGCGACCTAGCGCAGGTTGTTTTGTGTTTTTTTGGGCTGTAGTTTTTATGCTTGCATCCGGACGCTGGATTTATACGCAAATAGTAAAAATTATAATTTTTCAACAATTGCTTGTGTGCCCTTGAATTTTAACTATGCCTTGTGGATATTTTCATGGCGCCCAGCACAAATCATTTAGAAAACAATAAGAAGGAAATTAGTGAAGGAATTCTAATTTTTGAACAATTATTTTGAGTGGTGCGCCAAAAGTTAGCCTGCACGCTTTTTTAAAAATTTTACATTTTGTGGTATACAAATTGCACAATATACTTAAATTACCTATTTTTATTCTTTTAAAAGATGTAATTACATTTGTTCACATCTGTAGTGTTCGGGTGGGCACTGCTTAGTTCCGTTACACGGTCACGCGGAGTCCCGCGTGGCAAGATTGTTCCATTGGTTCTTATGGGTGCATACATAGTCACGCGAAGGCCTCCGCGCTTCGCGAGGCGGATAGGGCCATTGAGCAAATTGGTGCTTACATAGTCAAGCGGAACTCCGCGCGCGGAGCAGCCACTTCTCTTTAAAATCTATAAAGAAACGTCCGTGGTAGGAAAAGCAAAATAAAAATTGATCCAGATTTCTTTTCTTATTTTTGATAGAGTCGCTAAATATTTTATACTGTTCTATAATACTATTTTCATATTTTTTTAGTGTTATTTTTAATTTAGCTATGTCTTTGCTTAATTGGAACTGTACATGTGGTGCCTCTAGTGTATCACTGTTAACAATATGTGACTATTGTAATTTTTCGTCTTTCTTTCAACAGATTTCAGTTTCATTTTCAATTATCATGGAGGTTAAATTAACACCATGTTAATGGAATCCCTCTTGTGAGGAATACAAAGAGCGTGACATTTGTGAACAGGCATGAACGGGATATGTAAAAGTTTTTTGTAAAAATGAAGGTATGCACAATGAAAAAAGATAAATTGAGGCAAATAATTTATCTCTATTATTAAATAGTTGATTGGATGAAAAGTGATTAGATGTGAAGTTCTAACCAAATGTACAAACATTCGTTATTTTCATTTGTTAAAAAACATTGCATTTTTTTAAAGGAAAGTGCTGTATTTTAAGAGCGTGCATATGGATCCTATTTAAACTACATTTTTATAATTTCGATGGATTTTTTTAATTAGGTCATCGAAAGACTGAATTGACGTACGGAAATTATTGAAGTACTTCTCGTCTTCTCGCAAATCTATATACACAGTCACAAAAGCTCCCTTCAGACTTCCTTGAGAAACTAAGGGATGAATCGTGAGACATTTATTTTTCTGTGTTCTTCGTTTTCTCTTTTTACAGAAATATTAAGATGCTACTATTGTCGTTTCGATCTTTTCATGTTGACTCGCAACACTGACTGAAAAGAATCCTGTATATAATCACGTGACGCGTAGCTACGGATGACTGTGTAAGCACACACGCGGAGGGCGGACCGCGGAGCTCCGCTTGACTATGTAACGGACCTTACAGCATACCTTCTCTAAGATCTTTATTCTTGCAGTTTTTTTAAAACAATACAAATCGTGCCTCATGTTATACAAAAAATCATATTTTTGATATGACTCTATTAATATAATTAATGCTTCTCTTGTCCAAGCAATATTGTTTTCAAATTACAGCGAGAAACAAAGTTGAATATCGTCAGGCGCTACTCTTTTCTGATTGGTATTTGTATGGAAGTCCAGAAGAAAATAGAAACTGCTTCTATTTCTTCCAAGTCAGGATCCAAATAAAGACAGTAGAAAATTTCAATCTAAACTAAGGGCAAGTTACCTCTCACACGATCGTTAAATAAGGTCGTGAGTTTTAGATCGTGAACCGCAGCCTTACTTCAGTCCCGTCTGAGACAGGCTTTAGTTTTGTTTAACGTCCCAAGATTATGCACCGAGACTGAGGGAGACAGTAGTGTTGAGATAGATGATATAGTAGAATAAGCAGCGGGAGAACCCCGTTGTCTACCACAAAATTCACTTGACGGAGCCCGGGATCATAAAACCAGGGATCTCACGCACCAGAGGTGAAATGCTGTACCCTGACTCACCGCGGCCCAAGTTGGTGCCTCTGCAGAACTTCATTTATACCTTTGAAAGTAAAAACTTGCTAATAATGTACGAGTGTGTGAAGTATTTGACAGAAGATTTCGCAATATATATATATATTCAAGATACTCTAAGGTTATAAAAGTAGTAAATGATTTTTTAAACTTCCGCTGTAGTAGATGCCTGTTGCTCTATGGGGTATCACATAAGTCTGTATATCATTTTCACCATTATTATTGAATGCGTATTTTGTTCTCCGCAAAAACTGGTATTCTATTTTGCAGATTCTGGTATTTTCAACCTGCACAAAAGATCATCTCTTGCTGCGTTATTAGCGACTTCAACTTTTAGTGGTTGTGCTTACACAAAGGAATAGTTTTCGTCATAAAACGGAAAGAGTTCTGGATGGAGTTCGATGAATAGCGCTACAGAAGGTGGTTCGGTTTTTATTGGACCGATTTAGAAACTCTGCTGGGAAATGACATGTCTAGTGTCGTGACTCGTGAGCAGTAGTGTATGTGAAGTTATTGGAGGTGAGTGTCGTCAAGTGGTGCCTAAATTAAAGTGTTACCGATATGGTGTGTTATGGCCCTCTCCCATGTTCATTTTCCCTAGATACGAGTAGTCAAACAATGTTTGGAGAATAGATTAGCACTCGGACTACTGCGAAAGCTATTGTAGCCCGTTATGCAAACCAGGAACCCGTGGAGAAACAGTCACCCACGAAAAGCACCAGAAAAAGAGGGCTCCAAGGAAAGTAACATCCTCAATGCCACAAGAGATCCACCGATTAGTGGGTGGGAAAATTCACTGAGTCTAGTCTACAGTGCTGAAAGTCCAATAGAATACTACCGATGATGGCGAGGCTTCTCACGTGGTGAATCTTAAAATTCGGTCGATATAAACCGAACAACCTTCTGTATGTGCAGTCACCATGGCTTGTATATACTTTTTTCCACCCCCGCGAAGAACACATTACTTATATACTAACTACCATTGGTGTGCAGTTTTTGACTGTGACATTTTACATACCAACTCCGTACAGTGGTTTAAATGGTGCTTATATCTTCCTTTACGTGTTTTACTGTTGTTGCTAGTAAAAGTTTACTTCTTAAAAGCCTATGTGTTAAGCGAAGATTTCAGCTTTACTCTAAAATCCAATTTTGCGGCCTATAGGGGTTGATTCAATCGTGTTTATTATAACGAATAGGGAAGCATTCTTTTTTTTTTTTCTGTAGTGATCAAATTACATTAATAGCTATTTACTTATCAATTATTTCTGCCTTTTGAAGTGTCGAAAATTTCTTTTCAGTCCGGTCTTGGACGGTACTGCTGCTTACAATCTTTAGGATGTAGTTACCATTTCATTTGAGTCCTTAACGTTAACATACCGTGGAAAATCCGGTTTTCCATAAGGACTAGACTGTGCCACGTGATCAGATCAAAAGTCACGTTGCGTGCTAAATCGAGTCTGGAGATTCCTTATCCAGATGTGTGAGGTATTTCAAGCACGTAACATCCGCGTGGGTCGCCTTGGGTAATTCATAGAAGATGCATATATTTTATCATTATTATTGATTTTACTCAAACAACGACTTTTAACAATGTTCCATCCATATTTACCTTACTTGCTATACATCGTTTTTAAGTTCTTCATTATGTCTTTGCAATAAGCTTTCAATTGGTCATCTCCTTATTATAGTTTATGAGATACTGGACTTCATCTCTTTTCATAGATTTTCCATTGACTTTAATGTTAATCTTTCCTGCTTTTTGACTATGTTCAATCCATTATAGGACAATTTGCTTTTGGAATATAAAATCCACATAGTCTCTTGTACATTTGAGCTGAATTTCACCCATCTTCCCCAAAGTCTGTTCACAACATTGCAAGCAGATAGGCCCTTTATCTAACATCTCAAATATTTCCATTTATAATAATGATTGAAGCATATAGCTCTGCACACTGTTTCTTCCAAACTTCTGTAGAATTAAAAACAAGTTTTCCTACAATAGAATAACTAACACTAAAAAAGACGGCAGCCTTATACAAAAGATAACCATAACTTTGCAAATTTTTATACGTGCATACAGTCTATAGTTTTAGATATTTCCCCGTCTCGTGTATCACAAATATTGAAAATGGACGTTAAGCTCCAATGAATCAACGAAAGAAATGCTTAATCAAAATCATTCTAAGTCCTATTAAAAGAATAAAGTGTAAAGGAGTGCAATCACTAGCAGATAGCACGATATTTCCTCTGTATTTTCCATGCAGCTTTTAGGAAGCGACAACATTCACAATAATTTGGGAGTTAGATCATAGTAACTTTGTCCAAACACGAATCAGTCAGAAAATATTTACGCTTCCTTCATGTAGAATGAAACAACTCTGATTACGGATTCAATTTCCCTTTGGGCAGAGTTTCAACGTCCATCCTCTCAGATCTGACTGAATTACTGTGAACACGCTGTGATCTATTGCTGAATTGCATACCTGTGCCATTCTTTCGCATTATCTGTATGTACAATGAAATATCTTGAAAGTGACACCACAATTTGAAATTGTTTTTTTTATAAAGGTAACCAAGAAAGTTCTGTCACGCTTACATCCACTAACTTCGAACATCGATATGTCACCTAAGACGTACCTGGAAGATCAAAAGTAGACCACATCACCATCCACGACCTTCTGCCAACGTTCAGGAATGCCAAGGATTCCATCGCGGTAGAACTTGGTGAGCCGTGAAGCGAAGAAGGTATCAAGTGCATTTTGCACCTCTACTAGGGATTTGAACTGGCGTCCTCTAAGGTGATTATCCAAGGAATGGAACAGGTGATAATCGGACAGTGCAATGTCCGGGGAGTGTGGCGGATGCAATAATGTTTTTCATCCAAGGCGTAGAATGGTGTCCCGGGTCATCCTAGCCACGTGGGGCTTACCGTTCTCCCGTAACAGGAGGACCCCCTTTGCGATCCAGAGTTTTGAGTTTTTCTTGAACATAGCTCAACTACTGACAGTACACAGTTGCATTGATGTTCTGACCAGCTGGTAGTAGTTCCTGATACACGATGCCGCGAGCAGTCCACCAAACACACAGGGAGGATCTTCTGGTGCAGTGCTAGTTGCGTCTGTTTTCGAACCAGTTCATGGGATGCTAACCAATCATGATGATGTCGTGGAACTTCCTACAGGATCCACTTCCCATCACTTGTAGCACCCTGTCCAGAACTGGCTTTTTCCTCAGGCGAGACAGCAAAGAAACACAGGTGTCTGCGCCTCAATTGCTGCCTGAAGATCTTCATTTTGTACATGTGTTTGCCTTCCGGCACGTGGTGCGTCTTCGAGTGTTTCATCACCGTCCTTAAACTTGCTAAACCACCGCTGCACAGTCACGACACCCTCACCAAAGACCTGGCATATCTTCCGCCTCGCTGCAGCGGCGGTTGACCCCAGTTTGAACTCATACAGCATACATGCCCTTATGACGCTCTGTGGAGATCCCATGTCCACTCTGTCCTTACACAAGTTCACGGTGTAACAGAACTGCCACAACCAGGTAGTATGTTGGATATACCCACACCAACAACTGACCTTCGCCTTATCTCCATTCTCATTCAACTTACGGTGTGAGGGCTAATGAAACACACACCTCCACAAAAAGCGACAGAACTTTCTTGGCTACCTTTATAGAAAGGTGGTCTTCTTCAAGAGAGTGCTTCCAGTCACACAAACTTCCGTGTTGCGCTGTCATACTTCGTAATACTAAGGAGTTGAGTTGATTTTAGCGTCCCGTTCAGCAGCGAGGCTATATGAGATGTGGACCTAGTGATTAACGTGAAATCGGTACCACATGAACTTCCTGTCGTATCACTAGAGAATCAGAATAATGCATGTCTCACTCGCAGATTGACTCCCCTCCCCTTTTCCTCGAAATCACTTCATTGCCTAAATATCTGATCTGTTCCGATGAAATTTGAGAGAATTTCAGGTATTTCATATGAAAAGTGACGCGGCAACACTATTTCCGTAGCCATTGAGAAAAGGCGGCACCAGACAAGTTCCGCGAGTCGTCGTTGGCTCACTCGTATTTCCAGTGAAGTATGATACGTGATGTGAGATAATTGCTTGTTTCACGTCGCAGTGAAGATGTATCGATATTCTGTTGAAGGATGTGTGTTTATTGTGAAACATTTCCAGTAATGATTCTGTTGACATGTCAGAGAATGTTTCTGGAACAGTCGGTGGTCGACATTCGTTGTGTTAGTTTCGTTCATAAACTTGCAACTTCATGTTGAATGGGTTTAGGAGCTGGCACTTCTTGTAATTTCCCTTCATTACTCGCACATACAGATAGGTCATGTACACATTTTGTTGCTTTTCCACCTACCTTTTACACAATTTCTGGGGCTACCTGTGAGTAGGATAGTACAATAAGGATGCAGCTTAGTAAAGTTGTTTCTAGCAGGGTTTTTTTTCTGATTCACTTTATTTAGCTACAAAAAAACTTCCTTGTCAGAAGCTGGATTGGAAAGTGTTATAATTCATGGCAAAATTTGACTCAAACAGAGCAAGAAAGAAGAAGAAAAGTAGTTACTTTTCTGAGGATATGATAGTAATCTATCTGTCTGGAGAGTATAAGACAATGAATTATATATATAACTGCGAACCTACATTCTTTAATATCCAGTGAGAACTGATGATCAAGCAAGGAGGTCTGTACATACACGACGCAAAGATGTATCATCAAGAAAAATAATAAACCAAAGTTTTACCCATTTTACAGATGTCGATTAGTCATTTAATGACTAACGCGTCAAATCTAATCTAGCTTTTGCATACGAATTGTACGAGGCGTATGTAAAAAAAAAAAAAATAATAATAAAATAAAAAAAAATGACAATACTGATAAAGTTGAACATGCCTTAGAATTCTGTGCTTGTAACAGATAAAATCGTCCAAATGCAGTAGCGTATATCGTCGCATAAGAACCAGAGGAACGTAACTCCAAAAAAATGCTGTTTTCTTTTTCTTCATGTTTGGACATAATTTTGAAAGCCCCACTTGGTGTAAATGGAACGTAACGCCATCTGTTTTCCTTGTCGATCATCTGTTGTAATGTAGCTCAATTACCATATTATTAAAAACATCTTTCTAAGAAAATAATGTTTTTGTCCTCTCGCCTGTAAACCTAAGAAATTGGAGTTACGTTCCTCTTGTTCTCATGCGACAATATGTGAGTACCAGTAAGGTGAAATGGCTGCCATAATACAAAATCGCGCCAAATGTGAAGTGAGATGCCATACAATTTCTGAACGCCAAAGAACAGAATGCGAGCTAACATCCGTTGGAATTTCTGTGCGATTTACGAACTGACAGTAATGAATGAAGGTTAGGCAATGGTGCAGTGTGTTTCGGAAAAGGCGTTCAAATGCTTATGACGATGATAAGCATAGCAGAAGGACTAGTGTTCAGACGGATGATCTGATAGTACGTAATAACGAGAAAGTGTGATACAATCGCCGGTTCACAGTAACTAAACTCGCCAAAAGAGTTTCCAGAAGCGTCTGCGAAAACAGTGAATTGAATGGTGACTGACAACCCAGGTTATCACAAACTTGTGCGTGTTGACAGACTCTCACTACGGCAGATATTTTACATAGTATACAGGAGCTTGTAGCACGCTACCAGAAATGTCTCGAGCTTTATGGTGATTACGTCGAAAAATAGCCAAGGTATGTACTTGTATATCAATCACAAATTCCGCCTGTTATTTTCTTGTTCTTAAAAAAATATCAAGACCCCTTTCTTTGACATAAACCTCATACCATTAATATAAATAGTACTAAGTACAGGAATGATTCTTCCTAGAAGCTCTGATAAATCTCTTGGTAAGCACGGTCTTTAACAATTCCAGAGGAAACGCCTTCCAGTAAGTTGACACTTTCTGAAATGACACCGCACAAAACAATGATTTTAGGTCAATCAGGGATGTATTCTACTGCATGAGGATTTTCAGCCCGAAGCATAATTATCTCAGCTTGCTAGAAAAATAAAAGGATATATCATTAGTTTGTACAAGCTTATCATTCTTCTCCAAACATGTCAAAATCTTAAAAACAATTGGCAATGGATGTTATAATCTTTAGGAGTCAGGACTTAAGGGATCTGCAACCATTGTCATTTAGAGGAAATTACTTAATGTAATAGTCTATTCATTCTCGCCTTTTGCAACTATTTATTTTCTAAGATTTTTGATAAAGGGTTCCCATGCTTTATCCAGATTACCTTTATGTTCAACTAAGCATGCTTTGTTCGTACGTAGAATGATTCAAAGGTGTTTCTTTCAATGGGAAATTTGGATTTATCCAGACGTGTGTTTAATTTTGTTTAGTTTCTTGTAAGTCCCTTGAAAGGTTTTATATGCTATTATTATTTTTTTTACGAAGTTATCCTTACTGTTATATTCCTTGGGTCATAAACATTGCTTCCTTCAGATTCACATGAGACTTTAATACCCCTGATATCTACCACATCGTGTGAATCTCAAGCCAGAAATACAGGGAACAATAAGGATTAAGAGGCACACAAGCAAATCTAAAAAATAATAAAATAATAATAATAATAATAAAATATAGTGATCCTGCTATATCCAGCCTTTCAAAACATTTAGGAGACGTTCATACAAAGAGAAATCTTAGATTTAAAGCACACATTGAAAGAAACATTACAGTTCATTCAATGGTGGTTTAAGATCATTTTTAACTTCGAGAATAGGATAACCTGATGGATCTGCATAAAGTCACCCAGAATTACTCATGTGTTTGTCTACAGGACCATATAGAGATGCCAGCAGGCGTCGTCCACTGTCATGGATTGTCCACGCACTATAAGGACTCCACAAGCCATGCGCACCCAGCTGCAATGAAATCCGGTGTAGAAGCGAAGTGTCATAGGAAAAAAAATAAACTACGTCCACAGAGCAGATCAGCATCAGAACACAGTAATCCATTTCTTCGGTGATTATAGGTTAATAACCGTTATTTATACCACAGCATCTTATTATTAAACGAAAATATCTTTACCATTGAGTTCTTGAACGCCCAAAATGACTAGCTGTGTATAACGTTGTTCAAGAAAGCAGCTTTGATTGCTTCCAGAATGCAACGTACGCAACATCTGCAAAACTGGAGTAAAACGTGCTGTGAATTACCAATATGATATCCTGACATAGTAGTTGAACCTGTCTTATACCCTCTTTTGTCAGTACCCACTGGGTTTTCCAGGATTCAAAATCGACCCAGACTTGTTCTCTAATATATCATGGCGGATGAACAAACGGCTGGCAGTCCGACCTCAACCGCTTGGACTATGATCTGTGATCCAAATTGGAGGTCAAGATCAGATCGAGGCGACTTGATATTGCGACCCTGAGACGAACCCCTGTGCGAGCAGTAGCCATTTTCTTTGGAAGCAGTGCGTGCTACCATTGATGACTGGCCAACGCGTTTACGTGCGTGTATGAGACCAGATGCGTCGGACATTTTCAATACCCTGTACCTATTGCTTATACACTGGAATATAGCCAATAAATCTATGTATAGAGTATATCCAGTCTCACACTAGTTTGTGCGTATAATCTACTGACACGTGTATCAAAACTTATGTAGGCTAGGTAAAAGAAGTGGACAGATAATTTGATATACTAATATAGCAATGAAGTTGTAAACATCTTGTAAGCTGAAAGTTGTGAGTTGTTTTGTTTTGCCGTTCTTCGCTCAACATGAATGTTTTCTGCTAAAATCGTTTTAAAAATGAAATGAAATGAAATCTTTGAGTTTTACATCCCACGATTATGCCGGTTAGGCTAAAGGAGACGGTGATGATGAGTGATGAATGAAGAAAGTGGGAGGAAACGGGAGAACCCCGAGAAAATCCACGCACACGGTGTTTGTCCACCACAAAGTTCACTTGGCGGGGGCTGGGATCGAACCCGGGACCCCAAGCACCAGAGGTGAACGCTCTACCACTGAGCCACCGCGGCCCCTAAAATCGTTTTACTTTCTTTTCCTGTAGAATATATGAACGATTTACGATTCTCAGATTCATCATCTACATATTTTCGAAAGACAACCAGAGTAATAAAAAGAAAAAAATATATTCAAGTTTCAACATACTACGTGTTTTTGTACTCATCTGCGGTGTTGCTTTCTGCATACAAAACTATCAATTGAACCACAAAGGCTAACTACCTATAAGCAACTTACATACTTTTTCTTTTTTTTTTCACATTTTTCGAGTACTTATTTCATGCGAATTTGTATCACTTTCGCCAATAATGATAATTTATTGCGTCTCTTCTACCTTATATTTTAATTATAAAAGATATTTTGATAAGAAAAAGAGTTTGAAGCAATTTTGTGACAATTCCGTCTCATCATATCAATAAGTATTGTATTCATCTTAAAACCAAATGTTTACAAGATGTATATGCCAGGGTTGGCTGGTTTAAACCAAAAAACGAAAATGTTCGTAAAAGTGTAAGTGTTTGTAAAATCTTGATGAACACACATTTGTGGGTTATCACGTTTCACTCCCGTATATTATTCGTATTATATTCAGACCTAAATTCCCCATTCATTACTCAAAAAGATTCTACTACAAAAGCAACTTTTTTATGTAAGTTTATAAATGTTTGTTTTGTGATTTTTTTGTAGTTATTATTGTTATGTAATTGCAATCAAAGAAACATTCTAAATATTGTTTTGTTTCAGTGTTTACTATTGATAAAATACATCGAAATGCCGTACTTTGTGTGTGTGTGGGGGGGGGGGGTCATAGAGACCCCACGAGAGGCATTTAGTGAAATGAGAAGTATCTTCGATATCTATTTATGTATAAATGAGTCTGAGCCAAAGTGGACTCAAATAATTCGTATCTTTGTGTTATGCAAATTAAGTCGTTGTATTTCTTTGATTTGGACCAATAAAAGTCGTTGTTAACTAACTTGAATTAAATTAGTTCTCTGTACTCCGTAGTACTTTGAAATTGTCCATATGTAATTCAGTATAATGGTTTCACTTGTGCAACTGTTTATCTTTTTGTCCTTCCGAAATTACTCTTGAGAGCTATATTAAGAAGCATGTAAAGATCAGTACAACGTATTTTTATCAGGATTCCTTCGTGAGTGAGTCGGCAGACGTATCGCATTTGTGGCCAATTAGTCCTGGTTCCGGGTTCAAATGGAGGACAATTTCTCTCGGATGTAACTCGAGAAGCAGTTTTTATTCCGCTTTAAGCTTATGTGACCCCTTCCAGCATAACCCGGCTGTTGCATAATAACATCAAGGCGAAACAAACTTATTTCTGTCCATATATGATATGAATATATAGAGCAAATTATTTAAACCAAATAAATCTGGTTTAAACCAAAAAAAAAAAAAAAAAACAGTTTTTTTCAATAAAAAACATGGTTTTTGCCAACCCTGGTATATGCCATGTAATTCGCATGCGTACTTTTTTAAAATTTATTACCTGTCTTAAAATGCACTAAACTCCCAGGAAGTTGGAATTTGCATAGCCATATAAGCACAGGAGCGGAAATATTAAAATTCGTGAATCTGAAGAAACGAAATAAAAAGACAGGAGCTTCAATCAACAGATATTACAGACATTGAACTTTAAGATCATAGCTCTCTCCCTTATTAAAATAAACCGAAAACTCGCCAAATCCTAATCTCTTAGGTTTAGATGAAATGTAGCAGTATAAAGTCATCGAAAATTAAGCTACAAAACATGGAAATAAGGTAATTAATCTCCATAGTTAAAATGTATCCATCGCGTAATGTGACAAAATACCTTAAAACAATTTTCGATGCATATAGTACGCACAGAAACTGTGAAACTACGTTACTTTAAAATTTCCGTAATTTGTTTATCATCAAATTTTCTCTACACAAAACTGTAGATATCTTCTGAAGCTTACTTTCTACACATCCATGTATTTACATTCTTTTTCTAGTTTTAAAGTTTCATATCCAGACTAGGCTTCGACTAGCTGGGGGACTTTGCCTCCACACCCCTATGTTTGTTCGGCCTACGGCCTTGCACCGATGTTTTTAGTACCACTTCTACTTTTTATTTAAAACAATTCATTTTTTTTTCTACAAACATTAGTAAAGTTATGAATGTTTTAAATTTAAAAATGGCCGCCATCTTGTAACAAGATAGCGAATGAAAAATTGAAACAAAGTTGTAAAGATTCTCAGGAAAATTAAAACACGCTTTTTATTCTCCCTCTCTCAACCCACATATTCAAGCATTTATCTTACCGCTGCACCATCTTCGTGCAAAACCTTTGTAAAAATCAAGACACTGGCGTTTTAGCGCTCTTTTCATATTCCGCTTCACTTCCTTATAATCAGTTGACAAGAGTCCAGATCGCTTATATCGAACCTGAACCCTTCTTCAGGGAAACTCAATTCAACATAAGCGACCTGGTTTCTTCTTGATAACGTCTATTCTCACTTAGCAACGCAAACAAGATATAAAAATTGAAGAATCAGGGTGGAGCGACTGCCTCACTCTCCACATAGCCTCAATTTAGCACCAACTTACTTCCATCTTTCTCCGATATCATGAGTCTGCATTGCAAAATGAACATTTCGAAACAGATGAAAAGCGGAATATAAGAAGAGTGCTAAATATCCAGAGCCCTGACATTTTGCAAAAGATTTAGACAAATTGGTACAACTGAGAAAAATGCCTGAATCTCAACGGGGATTACGTAGAGAAGTGAGGAAAGACCCACCTACACTTGTATGTATAATTTACAAATGTTTCTTAATGAATCTTTTTATAGCTTAGGAAAACATATTGAACGACCTACGTACATTCGTTATACCCATACATACTCTTGAGATCCCTCGTGTCTATGTGGATAGCGAACGCACGTTTGGTGTGGGAGACTCGGGTTCGATTCTCGGCGGGAGAACATGTAGTTCGGATCCCACGTTAAGCTGTAGGTCCACGTCTCACAGCCTCGCGGCCTAAAATCAAATCCAATCCATAAAGGTCATAAATGTTTTAAAAATTAAAAATATAAAAAGGATATGTCACTGGTTTTGTCAAACAGTTGATGCTTGTATTTTATTAAAAGGGGGATTAATATGTTCTAAAGGTCATAAATGATTTAAAAATTAAAAATAAATGTGCATCACCTGTGAATACAACATTAAAACAAACCCAAAAACAAAATAATGACCTTGTTGTCAGGAAATAGTATGTTAATAGAATTTCTGATAAAAATCAAAATACGTCATATAAACACTTTCAAGGTAGTAAAAAGTAATAATATAGTGTAGGTAGTATACTACAACAATTTGGAGTTCGTATTGATAAGGAAATTGTCCTTTGGTTCTCTCGTGTTATAACATTGTATTCAGTGCTCTCTTTGCACATTTAAAGTTATTTGAGAATAAAGTGCACAAGGTATACTTATAGATTGCGAAGGTTTTCCATAGTCGTCCTAGGGTTGTGTCGATCAACCTCCAACGGTTCTGACGTGATTGTTAATCGGTGATTCCGAAGGAGCGAATGATAATTGTTTTAAAATTGCCAGTTTTTATATTAGCTTGAAAGTTATTTTGACGTTGGAATAAAACATGTGTACACTTGTTATTGATACAAAAGAAGATGTGTTTTTCTTTCTTTCTTTCTTTTTTTTTTTTTTTTTTTTTTAATCTTCACCTTGAGTGTGTTTATATGACGTATGTTGATTTTTATCAGAAATTCTATTTATATACTATTTCCTAACAAGGTCATTATTTTGTTCTTGAATTTGTTTTAATGTATTCACAGGTGATGCACCTTATTTTTAAAACATTTATGACCTTTAGAACATTAATACATACGGTCTTTTATATTATATATATTGTGACCGTCAGCATGGCCACAACGTCGCACTTTTTGGACAGACTGTGTATTTTTTCAACTTATAATCATGCAAAATTATTATTTTATTCACGAAAAAGAAGTTACTTTTCCTGCTTCGCTCTGAACGCTTCCGAGCTGGTGAGAAACTTATTTCTTTGCCTCCGACTCTCTGTCGCCGTCGATATTACAAAGAAATCACTTTTTCTGAACCAAGCGCTTATCTCATTAGCAGAGTGCTTCGGAACAGCGAACTTTTTTCTTTCCTTGAGTGAAGTTACCAACTCATGATTTTCGCTACTGAGACTATTTTGTATACTGTATATTCTTCATATCTATAATTATTAATGTTTGGAAATCTTTTTAGACACGAAATTGTTACATTGCAAGCAGGTGCACGTTGAATGTTGCATTCCCACGCACTGTTTTATCTTGACTATCGTGATAACAACGCTCACAGTCTATGATTTGCTGACAGAATGATTAACCTCCACAATTGCCAATGTGCATTTTTTTTTTTTTTTACTAAACTGTTTTGTATTGAACTATGAGGTGAAAAGTCCATCCGTTGTGGACTGAATTCTTAAAGTTGGTCTGCAACACTTATTTAATTGCAATTTCCAGTCTTTTGCTCCCACGAAACTGAAACACGTGTTGCCAGAGCTATTAAATATACCACAACTATATTTGTATCATGTAGGGATATACAAACTTTTGTATTTCTCTTATTAAATTTTAAAATACACTGCCAACCAGAGACATGACAACCGGGATTTTCCCAAGTGTTGGCAGAAGCGGGGAGTTGGCGCTTGGTATTGAGTGAAGGAGGAACGAAAATTCTCCAGCAGACAAATTTACTCATGTGCTAGTATGTGATGGCTATGAAGAAGTATTAAGTTTTTTGTGGAATCAGAATCACAGCATCAACTGGAAAAGTGGACGAAGTGTTGCTTACGTAACTACTTTATAAAGTGCACCACCTTTGGAGTTGCAGAGCCTCGTCGGAAGTTGGTGTTCCCTCCAATCCCATACTCATTGCCCTTATTTCGCAAATCCCAACTTCAACGTGAATAGTGACTTAATGAATGTGATAACAAAACAACCAAGGGCTATATTCTGTGTTTTCATCTACCATTATATATATATTCAATAAACAATTCTTTTAATTGGAACAGAAACTCAAAACTTTGCGTGCTTGTAGGTTTTTGAAACTAAAAACAAGAAAATCGTCCAATATAAAATTCTATTTTGGGGGGTTACACGAGGTTTATAAAATTCAACCCTGTGTATTTTAAATGGGACATACTTCCATATATATGCCCTAACGTCCCCCCACCCTTGAGACATTTCCTGTTAGTTACACCGAAAGCCAGCTACTGGAAGTACCGCAACATTTTGAGGTGTGGAAGTAGTCCCATTTAAAATACACAGGGTCGAATTTTATAAATCTCATGTAACCCCCAAAAACAATTTTACATTGGACGACTTTCTTGTTTTTAGTTTCAAAAACCTACAAGCACGCCAGTTTTGAGTATCTATTCCGATTAGAAGAATTATTAAATTTTTCATTGAAAACAAAACTCATTTAAATCACATGGTGGGTTTTTCTCCCCGTTAGACACCCTAGAACTTAAAAATATTTACTGTACGCTATTTTCTTGGGTTAATTTCCGGAGGCTAAAACAAGCCAATGTCATCATTCTAGTTCTGCTAAAAGTGCCTAATATTTAAAGGGTGCAGAAGGTAACATAGGAAATATTTCAAGTTACCCATTAAATTCCAATGAAGTTCGAAATTTTTATTTTTTGTGGTTTACTTAGATAACATCTAAACCCTACACGCATACTGGATTTCAATTATAATTACCTAAAAGATTTATGTAAAATTTTTTATATATATATAAGGTCCATTTAAATAACGGATAATTTTTTCATCCCCTTTTTGTCCTGAAAATGTAAAAATATATTTTTGACAGTTTTCCTCTTGGTGTTACTAGTGATGTTACATCAATTCATATAGCTTTATATACAGTATTATCCATAATCATATTAGTCAAGACAAACATTATTTCGAAATCGACTGCGAGGGGAAAGTTCACTAAAATTTTTACTTGTTGGGAAATTACTAATTTTCCGAGAACTCACTCCATTTGCTATCCAACGAAACCCTTTCCTTATATTTTAATTATTTTATTATTATTATTATTATTTTAAGATGTAAACAAAGATATGAAAGCTTTAATCTAAAAATAATTGTAGAATTCCCAAATACACACTGACACAAGCCCGACCACACAGAGCGAATATGCAGGAAATACAGAAATTAATTACTCCTGAATGTGACAGTACTACTTTTCAACTAAAACAACCGTACTTATGCTGTTAATAAGGTTAATTTATTGGATGTAATAGGCATGGTACAAAAAAAGAGAATGACTAGATAAACTAAAATTTATTTACAAGGCAACAACTGTATACAATCCTATAATTTATTACAATGGCATTCGTCACTCTATGGAGTCAAATACTGAGTACAGTTTCTATCTTGAATTTGAATATTTTATAATAGAATAACCATTCTATTGGGACTTCTGCATATATTCTGGATCTACAACGACTGTCTTTTAATTATGGAGCTTTCTTCTTAAAGAACTAAAGAGATAGATCTGAAATAGAAGAAAACAAATTAGTAAACTATTTGAACACACATTTATCTCATTTCAATTTTTTATTCATGAGTAATTCCTGCAATTCCAAACTTGCGGCTCTTCATTGGAATCTTATTCACGGGGATAAGAGGAGAAACGTAAATGAAAATATCAAAGAAAATATAAAGAGATGCACTTATCAGGAAGAGCAGTAAAGATTGTTCTTGATGAATTTACAGCCCTAGTTGCTTACTGGTCATGCTGCTTACTATGAAATGCCGAGATCACGCTGTGTTCATTTATTTGGAAAGAGAAGATTGCCAACTCATATTGGCGGTTTTGTTGTTGCGCTAATATTTCATGCATTTTTTAAATTAGTCTCCCACTTATTTAATCACCTCTTAAGTTTTCTATAGTCACGGTGATTCTAACTTCATTCTCAAGCTCCGCACGTGGTAAATTGTAAGTTAAGAAGTTGTGCTACCTCGCGAATTTTCAAGAAAATTAGTTCTCATTTAAAACTTCTACCAAGAATCAGCTTTTCTATGCAAGAGTTGTTCAAGTGAAATTAATTAAGTTGTTTGATTTATCATTCTTCAACTGGACACACACTCAAAATGTCAGTGAGAAGTGAAATGATCTGCCACTATGCTACCTAGGTTCTACTGAGCTACGGCCAACGACAACCAACGAAATCGTTTCAAATAAATTCAATATTTCGTACTTAACAAGTAACTGCAGTAATGGATGGGTCAAGCATAATGTACTTCCAGCATCACTTGTTATCGGTAGGTTCCAAAGAAATGTGCTACTACATATGGAACGTATAATGTTCAGGCTTTGTGTTGCCCTACAAAAATTATAATGGGAGAGAGAACTGCACTTTTCGTATGAATTTCCAAAATGAACTTCAGAGAATAAATAGATCAAAAGTAAGAAATCGTATTGCATAAAAATAAATATGACTGAAAAATACACCCGATAGTTTCTTTACCTAGAAGCCTCAATGTTTGAAACGGAAAATTTAACTTTTACAAGCTTATACTTTCTTATTATCGGAAGTGACGAAATTACTTCACTCGTCATCCACTGATTGGACGAAGTGCATCTTCACTGTTCTTTTCCGGCGAGATATTTCCGTAATTTTTTTTTTTTTTCTTTCTTATTCTCCGTGAACAAGACTCCCAAGAGGAGAGCAGGAAGCCTGTCTACAACTTACACCTGCTGTCAACAGTTATCAGAAAGAAATAGAGACTATCGTATTGTAATACAGATATAATCTAGCACATTTTAAGACCAATTAATGCTCACCTATAGTAGCCAAACAATTTCATGTTGGCAAAGTTATTAAAATGTAGTTTCCAGTAGAAAGAAATATGGTCGAGTCATATTACATTAGAACAAAACTACTCATTTCGATAAATTGAAATGATAAAAAAATGCACATCTCGGTAACTCAATTGTATACGTAATGCACTTTAAGCTTCGAGCATAGGTAGATTTGTGTAAGCTAATGATGTAATTTTCTATGAGTTAAATATGAAAAAAAGAAATGGAAATGAAGTGTAACATTTTAAATTGTATAAAACCCTCTAAAGAGTATAAGTAGGCAACGATATTGATGCGCCAAGCACAAAGACTATGTGCATCCGTTCAAGACCATAATTATT
This sequence comes from Thermobia domestica, assembly GCF_964235325.1. Lineage (NCBI taxonomy): Eukaryota > Metazoa > Arthropoda > Insecta > Zygentoma > Lepismatidae > Thermobia > Thermobia domestica. The sequence goes on along the minus strand of NC_137462.1, from coordinate 77,693,411 downwards.
ATAGAGCAAGAAAAAAATTAAAACTTAAAAGAACACGGTCACATTAAAACAAGTATAATACGCTAGACAAATGTTACAGCATATACGAGAAGATAAAATAACTGGTCGGACCATATACACTAAAAGGGGATGTTAAAACAATAACAGGTTAATCATTTTTGCCGTGGCTGCTCGGCGAAAGGTGTACGCGAGGTTCGTCCTGATTAGTAGGAGACAAAACTATGTAGAAAGAAATAGAAAACAATGAAGAAATGCTGTGACAAAACAATACCACACGGTAAAGCAATCAAATACCAATAAAAAAAAAAAAAAAAAAAAAACTAAAACCAGTAATAAGATAAGGAATATACTTTTGAACATTCATAAACAAAATAAATTAAAACGTATAAAAGAACTTGGGTGTCCTGTAAAAACCTCATGAATCGAGGAATAAAATGTGGGTTACCGTCCAGTAGTAACTTCAGGTCGAGTGAGATGTCATAACGCAGTCGTAGAAGAGCCAAAACGCGGGGCAATCAAGAAGATGATGAACTGACAAGAATGCACCCCAAAAGGGACAATTCGGAGCTCCAACTCCATGCCAAAGATAGGCATGTGTCACATGGCTATGTCCAATCCGCTGCGAATTAAAAGTATTTCTTTTCGACATGACGGTCGAGAATTAGAAATCCAAACTCCTAAGTGAGGTTTAATGGTACGCAATTTGTTGTCACGAGCTAGGTCCCAATCCAATTGCCATTGTTGTAAATGAGAATTTAACACCGGGTAAAGATCAGTGCAAGGCAGAGCCGTCAGGAGTTCAATATCATGAAGAGCTGCCCTTTTGCCAGAGAATCACTATCACAAAATACTCATATGGATTGGGATCAAACAAATTGAAGAACGGAACCAGGAGCAAGTAGAGAATGGCATTTCAACAGAATAAGCAGACTAAAGGTGGTTGTGTGTAAACATTAGTAAGGCTGGTAAGAGCATTTTTGGAGTTAGACAAGATTATATTACGGGCAACAGTATGGGCCATAGTATAATCTATGTTTTGAAGAATAACAACACTAAAGATGAACGTAAATGAAGGAAGGCAGTATCCATAGCGGATAAAAATGCGAAAAGTCAGCATAGTGATGTTAACAGAGCGAAACTCTTGACCAGTAGTAGTCGAGTTACTATAACACACTAACTGAAATTATCTTACTACCAGGGCGGAATACTAAGAAAACCCAAGGAATACAAGTCTGATACAGCAATAGCCAATTCATGCACGAATCTCACAAGGTCTGGAAACAAGAGAATGTGCCGCATACTGACAATAGCGGTCATCTGCTTCAAGATCAAAATATGGGGTTTTCACACGAAATGCTTTAAAACGTGCACAATAACGGAGGATCAAATAATTTCTGTGATACTTAAGGAAAGGTTCATGGCTAGGTATGTATCGATATCACATGCATACACTGACGCTCAATGGACGTCCATGTTTGATTCAACTTACTATTGTGTAAAACGGGGATTTTCACAAAGGCAGGCTAAGTAAAAATATTCAAATATCAACGTCATATATTAATACGAATAAGCACAAGTAAAGTGAAAAACTAATGGACAACTTGCCAAGTAAGTTTGGCATCCAACTGCAAGCCCACAAAACTAACACTATCAACAAATGATAGGCGCGTTCCGTTAAAAGGTCAGGATTGAAAACACATACGTAAGGAATACAAATGAACGCATTTACTTTTATCGATAGAAAAACTGAGCTCAGTCTGAATTGCACAGGTGCATAAACGATTCAGAGTAAGCTACAGATGTCGGGTAGATGTGCGAAGTTATGGGAATGACAACAGCTGGTAAAATCATCCAGATAAAGGACACCATGAACAGGGATAGTAATATAAGACATTACACTATTTACAACCACAGTGAAGGTTACGATCAAACACTACCTTGAGAGAGAACATTTTCTTGAAGGAAGAGAAAAGGGTAGTCAACTTGTGCTCTAAACTATTGGGTAAAGTCAACCTGTACTCTAAAAAAATAACAGTCGCCTAAAAACAGGGCCATAGAGGCACGTAGTCCCTAAGAATGAAGCTGTTGCTGGGCGCCAGGTAGTTTCACAGACGTGTTCCTGATCAAAAAAGATAGCTTTAAAGTTTCCTATGACGAAAAGCATCCTGAATGAATTTCAAGATGGACATGATGCTCAATAGTCGAACGAAATTCGCGGAATCCACATTAGAAGGTTCGAGAGTAAGGAATTCAGGTCCAAGAACCAGACCAATAGAAGATTAACCAGCTTCTCAAATCAAAAACCTTACAAAAACAACTAGTAGGAACAATAAGCCTACAGCTTGAACAGTTCAGACCTCACCAGGTTTAAAAAAACCTCTCGCCGAACTACTGGAAAGTCCCCATCAACCAACATATCAACAGAAAGGCTTTACCATAGATGACGTAACAACATAATGCATGCAATCAGGACCTGAAGGAGTATCCTTAGTAGTTGAAAGGACAGTAAGTCTACTTCTACAGTAGAAAAGGACAATTATAGGGTTCCACAGTACTTGAGCTGAAGGATAAATGAGTACGTTGAGCTTCCTGTTTATAAATGAAGGAAGTACGACAATAATGAGTAAAGCTAGAGACAGAGGTAAGATACTCACCCAATTAATTTGTTTTTGGTTCTGATCAGTGACAAAATAGTCATCAACGAGGTGAGCAGAGACAAATAGCTGTTCATCAGAGCCATGCAAACTGCGGATTTTTAGACCAAATATCATCGAACTGGAGGTTGTTAAACGTGGATACCTCTTCACGCAATACCGATGTTTAGCTTGCTTAATCAGGTATCGGACTCGGGTACGAAGCTAGCTTCGGCAAAGTGCACGACCCCGACCAAGAATAGCATTGATTTCAAGGGTCCACCAAGAACTCAGCAATGATGTGATCCACGAGAAGGAATAGAGAAATCAGCAGCTGCAAGCAAACTTTGCCGAAATAATGCAGTACGCCCATCAATAGAGAGATTGGAAACCATCAAAAGTAAATATTTGCGAGAACTGAGCTCAATCTGGACGACGTAAATAGTAAATACACAGGCGAGAATTAGACACACTATGGAGACCAGAAAAAAAGATACGTAGTGGCCGATATATTACCATTTATGATGTAATAATCTTCACGCGTTAAATCAGAGAAATAGGTTTAATAAGGTAAATACAGAATTATATGACAATTAGTTTCAAGTAAAAGCGACACGGCAGAAACAGTTCAGAACAATAAAAACTACGGTTTATAAATACTAAGTATAAAGAGTATATTTTTCCAACTTCGGAAAGTCGTCATATTTCGCATTCTATCATGAAGAGAGCAATTATTTAAAAAATGGAAACTATAAAATTTCTTCCTGTTATGACGGTCAAAAACAAACTGATAATGAACGTCAAGTGAATGATGTTGAATTGGTTAAATGAGAGAGACTGAGATCGCAAAACTCACCGTTAGGTGGAATGAACGAGGAACCATCAAAGCACAAATCAGTGCTCTACCATAAAGCAAGATTGTTCCGCGGATAAATATTTATATTTTGCAGTTTACTTGAATACACATTACCGTATGGACAAGACTGGGAAATAAGGACGAGTTTCATCTGATGAAATGTTTAATTTATCAACAAACAGAAACAGAAGAACCTCTGAGACTGGTATACTAAACTTAGATGCTTACTGGTTTAAGGACAAACTATAGTTCAGATTAGTGAGTCCTGCTACAGTTCTCTTATACGGTTTCGGTAGGTTTGCCAGCCATCACCGACAAGTTTCTTTACATGATTTTCCAGTAAAGGACTCAAACTTATCGATGATGGCAGGCAAAATTGTATAAAAAGATGACAGCAGGACGGAGGAAACTGAATCAATTATTTTTGATACTTACTGTTGGTTGCTTTGCATTGGCGAAGGGCTTCATTAAATCCTTCGCACAAAGTCAAGTCGCTTTGAGTCTGAGCACAGTTCAGGAATTGCTTTATCTCCCAAGCACATGGTCCGGTTGGTTCTGCTGCGTTCTGGCCAGCATAGCCTTGTGCAGGTTGAGCAGGAGCAACTTGTGCTTCATTAGAACTACCACCACTGAATCCTCCAGTAAGGGCATGTCCAATAGTGTGCCCCTGCAATGAATAAGACACTTGAAATTTTAACATAATGGAAAAATTAAAATATTAATATATTAGCACGTAGAGCACATGAGAAATAAAAGAATGCCTCACTCAATCTTTTAGCTCCAAAGCAAAACAATTTCAGTCTCTTACTAAATTTCAAGTTAACGATAGAGAGAGAAGTAGGTGCGTTATACTGCAAATGTATTTTTGCACCCGTCAATGTCTAAAATTCAATAATAAAAAATATGCAAACACAATGACAAAAACATTACAGAAAATTGGTAACAGTAAGATATTTTTTTTTGGGGGGGGGGAGGGAGGGCTTTTAAAAAGTTAGTATGGAAGATAATAGAAATCAATACTTGTCGAGATTGTCAACTGAACTAGAAACTAAAATTGCGTTGTGACAATAGACCGGGTACAATCACATAGGAAGAAGCGAGAAATACGTTACGTACAACCACCAGGATAATCACACAGGCAGGACATGGAAATGAAGATACATAAAAACTTTAGAGATCGTTCGGTGGTAATCTCCAAACAGTGTTAGTAAGTATGCTGGTAGGGCAAAGTCAGATCGAAGCTGAGCATGATGAGAACAATCCACAAGTAGATGTTGAATACTTCATCTACCTCCACGGGCTGTACACAATAGTGGTCTTCGCCACGGAGGAGAAATCCATACGTTAAGTGTGAATATAGAATGCGAAGCAGAGTTACTATTTGTTTCTTCTGGCGAGATCTTAACCTGGTAATCCAGATAGCAAGTGCAGGTTTGAGCACATGACTAATTTATTGCTGTCAGCCTGGTCACATTCCAGCTAACAGCATTGATGTAGCTGAGTACTGAACGAATGCAGACCCATGTTGGGTATAAGCAGATGAAGCTATTTTCCTTCATAAGCAGCAACTTTGGGCGTATGGTCAGCCTCTTCATTAGCAGCTATGTAACATGCTCCAAACCCAACAATTTGTCCTTCACATTTTTATGCTATAATCTATGACAAGAGCATTTTCTAGATGAACGGATGTTTACTGTGCACATTAAGGAGGCTATTCAGAACACAAGTCGCAATAGATTACAATCCTGCGTATACGATATCCAAAAACATACCGTAAAGTGTGTAAACTTGCAACTAGTTCAACAGTGAATATTAAAGAAGAGGTGTATTATTTAAGACGAAGCTTCTGAGACACTATTTATGACAAATTTTGAAATTCTTTCCTCCTCTCAGGACATGCATTTTAATCAAAGTGACATGATATATATATATATATATATATATATATATATATATATATATATATATATGGAAGTCCCAGTTTGAGGTATGTGCCAAATAATTTCCATATTTCAAATGGTTTAGCTCATTATATATATATATATGTACAACTGTGAACTAGAAATTCTATTAAATGTTTCACGAAATCAAGCTTTTTACAAAAGTCTCCTGTACAATATGAAGTACTTAAATCAAGTAGGTTGTCAAAATTCTTAGCCCATTAACTTTTTTCAGAAAAAAAAAAAAGTTTAAATGAGATACAAAGTGAATGAGATACATATACAGAATGACATTAATACTAACTTTTTATGTATATTCCTAAGGATATAATATCTAATATTTCAAAAAAATGGATACTTATCGAGTACCCATTATCAAGGACCATAGAGGCTTAAGATATGCATCAACAGGATCTTTACATGCTTAAAGCTTCGAATTCAGTGGAAATCTTATTTTATGAAAGAAAAAAAAAGCTTTTTTTTTCTTCTTCAAATTAAGTTTACAAATAAGGTAACAGTTATTTTAATCCACTTCTCAACGTAACTTCAGTTTCCAACTTTTTAAAATTCATTTTGGATTTTAAAACGTAAGACCAGGGCGCAAAATTTTATAGTCAGACGCACTCGCCAATCCAAAAATGAGGTCGCCAGTATCACTCTCATAAAAATTATGAGAGCCCTCCACCCACGGCCTTTGGTTTGACAAAAAAAGATTACATCAGGGCTAACATTTCAAAAACAGCAATTACATTCAGAATAATCAATTTTGAATTGGACAATTCATATACTTTAAAAAAATCTTACTGGTTTAGACTACTTCTAAAGACTATCCACTTACACAGACCTACTGTACATATTTTTCTTAGTGACAATATGTAGCAGACGTTTATTATCGAAGCAACCAGCAATATTCGACCGAATGTATTGATTACGAATATAGGCAAGTAAATATTTTCTCCAAGTAAGCACCAAATTTGTATCCTGGAAGATCATTTCGAACTACTCTGATATTTTCCTAAGTAGCTTCTCTGTTGCTGATAAGTTACTTAGGAAGACCTCACATAAGGTTGAAATGATATACAAGAAATATTCTCTCGGGATATAAGGTTAGTGCTTATTTTAATTTATTACTTTCATACTTCATTAGCAAATAAGTATTTTCTCGTTCAAATAGGTTTCGCAAATTATTATAATTTTAATCTATATACGAATCCTTACTTTATTAGCAATGAAAAATAATGCATAGACCACCACTAATTAAGTAAGAAAGATAAAAATAAAACTTACGACAGCGGAACCCACTGCCACTCCTCCTGCAGTAGCAGCCATTTGTTTAAAAAGCGATGGTTGTTGCGGCTGGCCAGCCATCATAGTGGAAGGTTGAGCCGCTGGTGCCGGAGCTGGTGGAGGGGCAGGTGCCCTTGCAGGAGTTGTCATATAGCTCCTGAAAACAAATAAAAATATGAGTCATCTGGAGGACGTCTACACAGGCTATAGCTGCGATATTAAAGAAAAACTCCAAGACTATTTTCAGAATTTCAGCATCAATTACATTAACTACGTAATGCATAAATTCCGAACCTTTCAATCGATCAATTCATTCGATTCTAAAATCCTAAAAAGAGGCTATCAACCTAGTTTCATTCTCAAACTCTGTCCATAGCTGAAAATGGTAATACGTAGATTGGTGGTACCTTTTACCTAGTCAGGTTAGATGGGTTCCAGCGGCACGGTTCTAGAACACAGGTCCCCTTCCCATTTAGCTGTAATAAAGACAGAAAACAACGTGCCCTGCGGGTCTCTAACCCGCCTTCACTCGCTAACGCTCGCTCGGCAATATTATATGAATTTATTATTAAACTTTGATACAGAAAGGAACCAACCTAGCTGCTAACCTATATGGTGGGACCAGTGTACTAGAACCTTTCCGGCTCCAGCGATGGCTTACAATAGCAATAATACTTTTCTGATCAGAAAAGATTTAAAAAGGTTATTTTATTTATTTACTCCATCTAACCAATATATGGTATTTGGAGGGTTCAGTTCACTGTGTAAGATTATATTTAAAAAAATTTAGAAGTGATTATACATATAGGTAAAATATTTTACATTGTTACACATATATTTCTAGGTATTCTTTTAGACTATAAAATCCTTTCTCTATTAGATACTTTTTGAAGTTCTGTTTAAATTTAAGTTCTCCGTTTTTATGTGATTGGGCAAAGCATTGAATATTTTATTTGCCATATGTCTGGGGCCCTGTTGTACCAGTGATAATCTAGTAAAGTACAACTTTTTGTTTTCATCTAGTGTTATAACGATTTTTTTTACCTCGTTTTCATTTTGGGTTAGACTGAAAACGGATGCTTTATATATATATGTGTGTGTGTGTGTGTGAGGGAGAGAGAGAATGTATGTATGTTACTGTTTTACAATCCTACATTCCGTTGAATCTCCTATCTTTAAGTAATCTGAAGTGATCATTTCCTTATTAGTCCAGTCAATATATTGTACGGAAAATGAAATCTTTGAGTTTTACGTCCCACGGTTATGCCGGTTAGACTAAAGGAGACTGTGATTATGAGAGATGAGTGAAATGGTGGGATGAAGAAAGTGGGAGGAAACGGGAGAACCCCGAGAAAACCCACGAGCACGGTGTTTGTCCACCACAAAGTTCACTTGGCGGGGGCTGGGATCGAACCCGGGACCCCAAGCACCAGAGGTGAACGCTCTACCACTGAGCCACCGCGCCCCCAATATATTGTACGGATCCCCACATCACAACAAAAGCACATGTATGACAACACGTGTCATTATTTACAAGAAGCAGATGATACACAAAAACATGAAGGAAACCGAAAGAAGATGGACCACACGGAAGGATCCGGAGGAGGACGAGCCACCCGAGGAGGACCACGCATCAGTTGATTAACTGATCGCAATCTATCCTAAAACCCTGGAGGCTCCTATGAAGCTAAGGGGTTGTTATCCTAACCACAACTAAACCCTGGAGGCTGCTATGAAGCTAAGGGGTTCACCTTAAACAGTACCGTACCTCGTGAATTCTGCTATGAGCTGAGGTTTGCTAGAACCGAATCTTTGAGAACCCTGGAAGCTGCTATGAAGCTAAGGGGTTACCCGTACAAAACATTATAACCTGCAAACCTCGATTATAGAGACACTGTTACAAGAACTTTTGTAGACACAAAAGAATTAATTTTATAATAAAATTGGTGAAGGGATATATCTCGGTCCATCACTGACTCTACCCGTAAACAATACAATATACATTAACCTGAAAAAAAAAAAAAAAAAAAAAAAGTCATAACAAGCTGAAATTTTGCACATACCTTTCGGAAGGTGTACCCGTATAACATACTAAAAGTTCTAAATTACCCGGTGCCGGGTTCGGCCGCCAAACCGTGGTTTTTAAAGGTAATAACTGGTTTTCATTTTAATAGCTATAACTCACGTTGTATTTGCACTATTGATGTTATTTTTTACTTCATTCGAATAATAAAGAACTACTCTTACAGACACTTACCAGTCTACTACACACATGGGGGAGGTAATAGAGGAATTTTCCTTTAAAAAAAATCCCTAAAATTTCCCTTCCCTTCTCCCGATTACTTATTTTTAGTCAGTTGACAATTCTCGTCCTCTATGAGAAGCAATTAAACTTACATTAAATACACCATAATACACAAAATATAACCTCAAAGTTTCAGTGGGATGATAATTATAGAAAAGAAATAAATATTTATACAACTGGTGTAGCAGGGTTCTATCGGAGGCCAGTTTACCCCTAACCTTAAGCAAATCATCTACGAATCAACAAATTCTAATTCATCAATAGTAACGTTTACAAGAAATAAAACGTTCTGATAAAGTGCACAATCTACAATACTTCCAATTTAAAGAGGCTTTTACAATGTTTTCATGTATCCGAAATGAAAGGCAATCATGATTGTAGAATTCGTTAAGAAAAGAGTGCCTTTTTCAGTACACAGTATTTCTAAATGCAGTCTGGATTTTCAATAACGATTATTACGTTTCAATAGTGTCCACGTTCATATTTTCATTGGGATTGATTTTCTCATAAGAGGAATTGGTGCAACCACTGCCATTACAATGTCCACACAACGAGGTATATATCAGTCCTGTTTGTTTGTACTTAAACAAGCGTTCACCTCCCATCTTGCAGTTACAATATATAAGTTAAAATAGATAGTCCGGAGTTGGAGCTTTCACTGTCATGATTGGTTCCAAACACGTTTCAGTCCTCTGCGATTCCCAGGAAATAGGGAGTAGCTTATTACTCCACAGCTGTACCTGATGGTAAACCCGAAATAAGTGCTGATAGGCTGCTGCACTGGTAGGTGGCAAAGCTTCCAACTGAATTTCACTTGTGACGGGATATTTCGCAATAGCTTTCATGAATACTCGATACGCAGCTAATCTAAAGTAAACACTGACCTTTCAGCACAGTACAAAGAAGAATCAATTCACCAGAAGCAGTGACGGATGGACAGGTCCCAAAACGGTCAAAACCAGCAGTGCACCAAAAGAAGATCCTCCTGTGTGTTTGGTGGACTGCTCAAGGCATCGGGAACTGCTACCAGCTGATCAGAGCATCAATGCAACTGTGTACTGTCAGCAGCTGAGCAGTGTTCAAGAATAACTCAAAACTGGAGCCAGCACTTCTTAATCGCAAAGGCGGGGGGGGGGGGAGGGGAGGGTCCTGTTACAGGACAACGGTAAGCCCCATGCGACTACGATGACCGGAACACCATTCTACGCCTTGGATAGGAAACACTATTGCACCTGACACACTCCCTGGACATTCTACCGTCCGATTATTACTTGTTCCACTGCTTGGACAATTACCTTAGAAAATGCCAGTTCAAATCCCTAGTAGAGGTGCAAAATGCACTTGATACTTTCTTCGCTTCACAGCCCACCAAGTTCTACCGCGATGGAATCCATGGCATTCCACAACGTTAGCAGAAGGTGGTCGATGCTAATGGGGACTATTTTTGATCTTCCAGGTAAGTCTTACGTGATATATCTATGTTCGAAAGTGATGGGTGAAAAACGGACAAAACCTTGATTACCTTTATAAAAATAGTAAAAGTGTCTTCATGTCTCCAAGATTTTCTTGTAATTTTCTTGAACTGAAGACTTTAGAAAGGACGTTTCCTCTGCCAGGTTTAATAAACATCTATCATTTCCTCACTTGCTAAAAGGCCAAAAGTAAAAGCAGATCAATATCTTCCCAATAATTGATACTGGATGTAGTCTTCGAGAGAGTGAGTTCTATTGCTGTATGCACAATCTGAGTATCTGCATCTCCAGAGGCTAGATGAACACTGGTGCTATCAGCCGAGAGATGTTTAGAAAGTATTTAAATAATCTTAAATCGGTGGGTAAACACTTCACAAGGCACGAAAATGAATAAACCGGAGACAGTCATGTTTTGATAACTAAAACTAAATTTCGTGTTTATACCGCTTATCAAATGCTTCTCAAGTTCTCAGTAATAGCATCTAACAGAAGTTGGCCTGTGCATATGGTGTTCAACGTACTGGCTTTAACATGTCTAAATGGTTTGATTTTATGTAAGAAAACTGCTTAGGGTAAGCAGAACAAAATTCCTCCCAAACTGGCCGAGAACTTGTAAATAATGAGTTTGCCCGGAAAGTAATGAGACTAGCCATAGCCACCGCACGCGCTCTAGCTGTCAAACTGTGCGCCCGACACGAGCAGGATTGGTGGTGGTTGGGCATCTTAGATAGCAAATGTTACCCGGATTAGTAGCTTCCGAGCTCTAGTAGAAATGAAGAGAAATCTGAATTTTACGTCCCACGGCTATAACAGCTAGGCTAAAGGAGACGATGATGAGAAGTGAAGGAAATGGTGGAATGAAGAAAGCGGAAGCAAACGGAAGAACCCACGCACACGGTGTTTGTCCACCACAAAGTTCACTTAGCGCGAGCTACACCTGAACCAGGGATCCCACGCACCAGAGGTGAACGCTGTACCACTGAGCCACTGTGGCTCCCGAAATCTGGTACAGTAATGGGCGTAAACCGTGCAAACCGTGATTTAAAGAACGACGTCGATTTTTGGAAGCTCAAAATGCAGCGTTCGCTTGTGCAACGATACATCACAATTTTGGTTGAAGCTTGGAAAAAATCACTTCAGAGAGACGCTCACCATGATTAAGGACGTCTATCACTATCCATCGGAATGGATATTCCAACAACAGACGGGAAAAACGTGGAGAACGACAAACGTTCTACTCGCCCTTCGACGGGTCGTCTTGGAGCAACACCGTCGTTTGCGAGTGAGAATGATAGTCCAACAACTGAATCTACCCAGAACAGCGGTGCACAAAATTGTTAGTGAAAATGTAAACAAGCACAAGCTTAAAAGTGAACAATGGAAATGTAATAGGAATAATTCTAGGTATGGTATACTAAATAACAAATAGTAATACAACGTTAAAAAAAAGGTTCTTGTGGGCCTAATCCGAGGCTGCCGACTGCAGAAATTTATCGAAAAGCGTGAACAAAGGCAATATTTTACATGCGTTCTCGATTGTCAGTGGTAAAGTTCCTGTATCTTAATCTATACAGAAGACAGTGTGAAGAAGTAAGATGAAATGTTACGTGCAGGGAGTGTATAGTACCATAAGTCTATGCCGTTTACATGCCATACGAACTGTTTCTCTAATACCCTAGTCTATGCGTTTATTATCGTCACTGACGCGCCTACTCCCTACTGTCGCCCTCTCACCTCCCGTTCAGGCTCTCCTGTTGCGATCCTGGCGTGACTAGGTTCGATAACATTTGTGCATCTTGGTGGCCCTAGCGCAAGCTGGTTTGCGTTCTCAAGTTCGTTCGTGTTTTATACTCAGTCGGACTATTGGTTAGCTTTGGGGGGCCAAGTTTTTAACATACTTTTTTGCGATATTCTATTCACATTTAGTTGGGTTAGGTTAATAACATTTAATTAGACAGTACTGCCAAGCGAACGTTAGCGAGTGAAGGAGGGTTAGAACGCCGCAGGGCACGTTGGTTTCTGTCTTCGATACTGTTGGCCCCACATCACTAAACAATTACCCTCAGTCCTCGTAGAGTCAATCCGCACTGAGTAAAGAAACACCTACCTTAAACATTTTCTACGGGAATAAGAGTGCATTTAGTGCTAAGAGAAGATATTTCATGAATTTAAGTGTGCATGAAATATCATTACAAACTATTCTTACAGTAAATAAGAACTGTACCTACGAAGGGCATAATTATTATTACGGTTTAACTGCCGCAGATAGCGGCCCCGAAATACAAAATTTATGAAGAAATGAACAGAATCAAACTAAATGTGATAAAGAGAATAAACATTAGAAAGGTCATCACTGTATGGTGGTTAATAATGGAGAAAACGAAAGTTAAATTGTGGACTGTATGTGTTCTCGGATTGATGTAATACAGTGAAACCTCCCTTAACGGACACCTCTATAATACGGACAGATTTTTTGGTCCCGGCAAAAATATATGTTCTCTTACGGAACAAAACCCTCCCTTTTACGGACACTCTCAGATACGGACGCGGACAGTCCTTTTCCCCCCAAACCTTTGAATAACCTCTTCATAACTGACAGGAATTGTTCTCGGTTCTGCGATATATTACAGTATACAGAAAAGTCTTTTCCCCATAAGTGTATCTCTCATGAGTCCAGACCTGGGGAACTATCAAACAGAACAGCTGAACTTGAATTTTTTTCCGTAATAAACTGCTTTCTGGCGGAAATCCTAGAAAATTTTCAATAAGCAATAACACTCATGCAGGGTTAGTCGTAAGGCCAGGAATTCTATGCGAAAGATCTTCCCTTCCCTAACAAATTTAATCCTTTTCGTCTGGACCTTGCATCTTTGCCGACAATTTCATAGATAACAAAACAAACATTGTTTGTTTCACAATAACATTTTCAACGAGCAATGCTACCTCTCTTAAAGTAGCTCACATTTTCCCGGCTTCCTTTTACATTTTCTCTAAAAGGATATTCTTTGTGATTGAACCTGGGTCAATAAATATGCACCCCCCAATAGCTTGCCTTTTCATCCATTCTGTCAACGAAGATGCCGCGCCAGTACACAAACACACACACACACTTGGTTCTTCTGCAATCGTACTGAGGAGTTTTAGAGGACACTTGCTAATGAGTTTTATTACCGTTGTAGAGGAAAAAGCATGCCTTTTTCGTTAAACGTTGCCCAGCAATAACAAGCTATGATTTAATAGAAATGAATTTCTCCTTCATCCCTCCCAGTAATTCAAATTGTACTCAATAAGACTATTTTCATATTGAATTTTACGTATTTACGCCCATACATAATGTATTTACTGATATTACTGCATACAATTACCCTTATGAGAAATTAAATTTCTGTAACCTCTCTATAACGGACACCTCTGAGTAACGGACAAAACTTCATGTCCCATTGGTGTCCGCTATTGAGAGGTTTCACTGTATTAGGTAAGAAGGCAGTAGACCAAAATCTGACAATGTTTGTAATTGTAGGTAAGATATATGAAAGTTAAGAACACGAAATTGTAATACAACGTTGAAAACAGATTCATGTGAATTTTATTCTAAGCTACCATCTGCGGCAGTTAAGCTATTATTACGGTGCAGTTTTACTATACGGATCCAGATTGTAAAATGGGAGTATGTTTAGTACAAGGGGTCAAGAAGCACGTAAAAAGCACAAAATTTACAGGAGAAATGAATGATACAAGTACTTAGACAAAACATAACGTAACCAAATCTAACCTAACCTAACATAAACTAACCTAAGGTAACCTGGACAAACCTAAACTAAGCTAATATTAGAAGAAATAAGCGAAATTGTATCATTTTTTGGAAAATTATGCGGGACCCCTACACTAATTTAACATAAGCTAAACTAACTTAACGTAGCCTAAACTAACCTAATGTGAACAGAAATTACCAAAATTGTAACATTTTTAAGAGAAAAGAGGTGGACCCCTTCTGCTAAACATAGGCCGTAAAATGTACGGAAAAATTTGGGGAAGTCTTTAATTTGCCCATTTTGTCAAGAACATAGCCGAACGAACCCCTACGTGGCTTCTAACCCGTTCCTACTCCTACTGCTTACCCCTACTCCTATTACTACTTATACTATAGATCCGTGTAGTAAAACTGCACGATTATTACAACTATATGCCGAAAGTTCGTCCATATGCACTTAATACAATTGTTTAGCATACGAGTGGTCAGGCACCATGAGTATTGATTTATACTATGGTAATATTTCCCATAAATTTGACTCTACTCGACATTGTTACCGATTGAAAAATTATAACAAGTATGGATTAATTCTCTTGATATTAAACTTTTTATTAAACATATTTCCTTATTTATGTATTTTAACCCTGCGAAATGAATTATTTTTTACAAGAGAAACATAGGTACTTCAAAAATAGAAAAACTCCATCAAACTTTAAAAAGAAAAAAAGCACAATGACGCAACATAATTTACCTTCGAGGTTGGGAGGCTGGCATAGATGGGCTAGAAGCTCTTCCACGTCGAGGCATGTTTGCTGTTGATCAAAGTCTTCACAGAAACAATACTTGTTATAATAATCGAACTATAAATTTTTCCACCGTAACTCTCGACCACAATCTCTATGGAGTACTTCTCACTTCTACAGTCTTCGTCTTGCCTTCTAGAACTTTTACGTAAGAACCATGTGACCGTAACTTATCCCTTCTCCAAATTCACAACTTTCTCGCTCTGTTTCTGCAATTTTATACAAATTTACACTCCACGCGAAATCGAAGTGTACGGAGTATCAGAAATAATGATTTTGGTCTCTTCGTTTCGTATTTGCTAAGAACTGTCGAAGAACTGTATTCATTTCGTCGAGTTGGTCGCACGACTAAATCGACTCTGCATTTGCGACTAAATTGAAACGATTAACCCGATTCAGATAGGTGGATGTGTTCAATTATTTCACCAAAATTGAATGCTGCCTGTCGACCCGCTCTCCTTGGTAGATTCGAAATCGTGGCAGTTCTAAAAGTGTCCAAGCCTCCAAGCGAAAAGTAATTGGATCAATTTACCGTGTTATAGCAGAATTAAGGGACGAAATTAAAATAGCAGTGACAAAAAAGAAAAAGAAAAGCAAATGGTGTTGGATAAGAGAATTGATATTATGAAAACAATATTTAAGCCCTGTTTTACTTGGTTGACTTGGCCGCACAACTAAATTGACTCTCTGCATTTGCGACTAAGTCGAAGCGACTAGGCCGGGGAACGGACAGAATGGCAGGCGGACGAAATGCCAGGAGGACATAAGAGCAGAAAGTATTATTTGAATTCTTGGGTTTTAAACTATTTTCTTTCTTACTTGATAAATCAAGATTTCAACATAGAATTTCGATTTACTCATTATGTTTCAAAATTCGAACTGCTAATAATATTTCAATTCTGAGAATTCTGATGTCGTAAGAATTAAGAGAGTGCCACCAAGATTTCCGCCGGAAGTTTGGAATTCTCATGAGGCAACTCTACCAATCGTCGTACTAATTAATAACTTATGTGAGGGGTGCAATCATAAGTAATCATAAGTTTTTCCGTTTGGTTGGACACAATCAGCCAGCAGTATGGAAATTCATACAAAGCCTACAGAAAAAGAATTCCACCGTTCATTCTACAATTTACTAGTGCGAAAGAGGACAATACCCCGTCAAGAAATCTAAAAAGGTTTATGTTGATCTGCAGCATACATTGAGGAACCTATGTGTGGAATATTTCACAAACAAAAGATCTCTTGAGGAATTCTTGCGAGGAATTGCTCACAACTTGAAATTAACGACAATGTAAGTAGCTAGTCATTCTTATGACTGCAAATTGTTTTTGTAGTCTATTTTACGGTATATTTTATTATATAAAACTAACGACGGTGAAAATAATTAGCAATTCTTTTCTTAAGACTGCAGAATGTTTTTTATACCATATTCTAGGATATGTATTATAGGATTTTCATGACACTGTAAGTAACTAGTCATTCTTACGACTGCAAAGTTTGTTTATAGTCTATATTTGTAACCATATAGTCCAACTCATCAAATATGATTGAAGAAAATTTTAACTTTTTAAGTGAACCTTGTATAAAAGCATCCTTAAGAATTTTTCTCTCATCAAACAAACGAATATTCATATGTGTGTGTGTGTCGTGTCTGCGACGGAAATCTTGGTGACCCTCTCGTCTCCTCAAATACGGTGCTAAAATTCAACATAAGGAGCGAACTTCGTCTCCAAAAATTCCTGCCTATAGGTTGTCATAGTTATTTTTAGCTATGACATCAACAGTTTGCATCGAAAGCCTCTGAGTTGCGTAGAAACGCGAGGAGACGGAAGTCTGATAATTGTTTGTGGTGTGTTAACAGCACATAAACACACAGTGCCTATAAAATAATATTTTACTTCAGCTAAGTGCAATTGTACAAACAGTACAATTAAAACTAAGACTAAAATGATGTTTACGAAAGTCTGCATAATTCAGTGTAATGTCAAATATCATTACTGCGACATATTATATTAAATAAAGAAAATGTAAAGTCAAATACGAACATGCAAATTAGCAACAAACCAATTTACGTTTGAATAATGAAAATGTTGCCGAGAGAAAGAAAATCAGAATCTTAACACGTCTATGTGTTATCACTGATCGTAAAGTCGTCTTGACGACAAGGAGTAGCAGCGCAATGGAAAAAATTCAAGACCGCCCGAAAGAAGATAGAATGATAGCAAGGAAATTCGTCCCTCCAACTTCAAGTGCATTCCCCTGGAATCCCCAGAAATTATACTTTTCCGCATCAAAGTGAGTGAAAAGTGACAGTGCGAAATTACGGAAACTAACGATGTAGTGAAGTTCAACCGGTAACCCGCGTCTTCCGCGCTCACAGTGAAAATTATTGAGCCAAGTGTTAAATTCCAATTTTATATTCAATTATTCAAATTAAAGTGCCAAAGTGTAATTTATCATGTATTAGTGAAGTTTCAGTGTTACTGATTAAAATCAAGAAAATATGATTACACGTATCCTTTCATCATAATTTATCAAAATCACCATTATGATTTAAATCCGTATGTTAGAATTTAAGATAACTTTACTTTTCTTTCCAGCATGAATAACTAATGCCTATGCAACATAATTTTCGCATTATTATATTGTATCGGCATTAAGAATACGATTAAAATCAGCTTTTATGTCAATTACCCAGAATGTTCTGACCCGAACTCTGAACCGTGTTGTGGTTATATGGTCGGCTTTGGTAGAAAGTCCGAACTGCTATTGAAATCTAAAGGAGATATCCAAAACATAGAGGATCGAATCCCGGACTATTGTAAATGCCTAAACCCTTCTGTGCAACTGCAGGACACGAATCACATACACTTATAAAATGGCTGTTCCTTCACAGGAACTTGCGTCACTACTCTCATAAAATGGCTTATCCCAAACAGGGACGTACAAGGATCGAACCCTGATACAGTAATAAAATGTCTTCTCGAACAGGGACGTACAAGGATCAAACCCCGACCCTCTCACAAAATGGAACCCAAATCAGGAAAACACTGGAATTGAACCCTAGTGCCCTCATATATTACGATATATCCTAACTATATATAAAACTACATAAGCTGACAAATTCTTGAGCACTTCCTGTAGGGCTACAATGATCAAATTTGGAATGATTGTAGGTTTCCGAAACTAACCCACAGGAAAATTGCCAAAAGTAAATATTTTTAATTTTTCGGGGGTCTAAAGAGGGAATGAGGAATTCCCCATGTTATTTAAATTGGCTTTTTGACCTATAATCTCATATTTTAGGTACTTAGAATTGAAATATAGACTTGAAATTCGGTATGCATATACGTTTTCGTTAGCACTACCTAAGGAAATCAGTAAAAATAAAAATCTCCAACTTTAGAATGGTTTTATAGGGAACTGAAAAATCTTTCCCATGTTATTTATATGAAACACATTTTACACCCCAAATTATTGAGCACTTTCTGTAGGGCTACAATGATTAAATTTGGCATGGTTGTAGCTTTCCGGCACAAACCCATAGGAAAATTGTCAAAAGTGAATATTTTTAATTTTTAGGGGTCTAAAGGGGGATGAAGGGATTCCCATGTTGTTTAAACGGACGTTTTCTTGGGATACAAAATCTCATCTTTTAGATAATGGAAATAGGAAAAGAAACGATAGAATTATGGGTTTGAGAGATGCGATGCCGTAGGCCGAGCAAAGTGTGTGGGGCAAAGCCCCCGGATGGGTATATTCAGGAAATACGAAGAGCAAGTTCACGAAATTCATTGTTGATTCTAAGGTCGATAGATAAGAAAGGCAAGGCCGTATGCCGAGCAGACCTGGGGGGGGGGGGGCGAGCAGACCAGCCAAAGGCTAGTTTTCTTATATAAAAATTAATGACGATGTAAGTAATTGGTCATTATGACGACTGCAGTGTTCCTTATTGAGAATTAAGAAAGATGTACGTAATTAGTCATTCTTACAACTTTAAGCTGTTTTTATAATTTAAAGGATATGTTATAGGAAATTAGAAAAAAAAATTGTCATTCCTGAAACTGTAAAGGAATTTTGTAGGTCTGTACTATAATATGTATTAGTATTGAAGAATAAATAGTAATCATTCTTTCAGTTTTGTACTGGTTTGCTTTCAATCTATATTTTCTTGTAGTTAGAATTGTTATAAGACCAAGATATCAATTGGAAGATGGTTACAAAGAAATAAATTTAAGAAAAATGTTATGACTTCAAGTTAAGTTTGGATAACTCATATTTACCCGCTTTTACGCTCTTGGTTCAATTTAGCTGTATTTATATGCTTTGGACATTCGAGGCAGAAATGGCTAAATCGAAAACCGTTACCTACTAACAAACACAATAGGTGAACCCTAAAAATTCGAACCCTAGGAGTTATAATTTTTGCCAAATTAACTTCTTGCCATTCTGTTATTCTGCCATTTCGTTCTCCTGCCATTTTGTCCTGCTGCCTTTATTTCATGCCATTATGTCCCCTGCCATTCTGTCCTAAATTCGACTAAGCCGAATCAGAACGGTGGATTTGTTTAATTATTTCAACTGAAATTGAACGCTGCTTGTCGACTCGCTCTCCTGTGGTCGATTGGAAACCGACTTCAATTCTGAAGGCGTCCAAGCGGAAAGTAATTTGAACAATTTGCCGTGTTATAGCTGAAGAATTATTCGACGAAAATAGAGTAGCAGTCACAAGAGAAAAGAGAAGAAAATGGAATTGAATAAGGGAATTGATAATAACAAAATAATAATTAGGAGCATCATATACGTGTACTTTGATTAAAGAATTTTCAGTAGAAGATCCTTGTGTAGGTTTAAACACTTGTCATGGTTTCACAGTAATAACTCTAAATTTATAAACATAAAATACACTTTCTCTACCTTAAATAGAAACAATCCGCTGGCGCTGGTTGAAATTAATGTATTGGACAGTCGTCTTTCATGTGGCTCACTCATCGTAACCGTAGTATGCCACTTGTAAACATAAAATATTGTTTACCTACATTTTGAAAAAATGCTACACCAGTGGAAATGAATATTCTATTAGTCTTCTTTCATTTATAGTTAAATCATTTTAACCATAAAATTACCATCTTTATGATGTCTATGTAAACTTGCACTATGCAATGTATTAAGAAATCATTAAATAATGAAAAATTGTTTTTTAAAATTAATATCGTCTCGTAAAATTACAAAGTTCTTTATTAGGATATTCCTTAGTAACTGGAAATCGTGCAACCCCAGTTTAGGTGAACATACTTAGAATCATAATATATCCATTCCTTTCGACGGCATTTTTTCTCTTGCAGAAGGAAGAACTTGCATTACAGGACGCAGATTTACTTTAAAAAGGCTTACCTGTTATCCGTACAAACAGATCGTTTCACCATAAAAACTAACAGTAAATACAACAAGTTCTAACCAACTTGTGCTAGGTAGATACTAAAAGCGAGAATGGTAGGATTTAGGATGAAGGTTTCTGGGCTTTCGGGATCTAAGTCCATGTTAGCCCGTCACGTTTTTGAGTTATGACGTCTCTCGGCAAGCACACTATCCAGAGGAAGGGAAGGAAGGAAGTGACCTGGGATCTACATATTGGGTATCAACTTGGCATTTGCCTAGTGTGAAAGAGGAAAACCTCATTCAAGATGGCTGGCCTGAAAAATCTTTTTACATTTTTTCGACCGAGTGCCCTCACCGGAAATCGAACCCTGGGACCGTTCGAGCCGAAGGCAAAGCGAGGATGGTATCTAAACCATACAGGTAGGAGCAGCGAAACCTTTGCTTAGCACAAAATATTAGATTGTTTTTAACAGATCATATTATAGCCCTTACCACGTTACTAACGGGCGTAGGTGTTATTTTGGCGCACCCCATTTTGAAAGATTTACAGGTAACATTAATACGTTCCATGAAAAGACGTGTTTGTAAGAAACAAGTTTCTGCAGGAATCAGAATTAAATACAAAGTAATGCTCTATCATTACCAAAATCAACTTCTTTCAACTATACTCGATTGCGCGCATACCTAGTATTGCTGGCGCATCTGGTCCCTTCGGACTTCCCCTTGCGTTACAACGCGGTTCCACCAGCTTAGCCCTTCGCTGACTCGGTTAGATAACATTTTTACTTTTAGTGCCCACTTAGCGCAGATTGGTTTATGTTTATTCTACACATCCGTGAGCAGTATTTATACACAAATCGTAAAAGAATTGTATTTTTTTAGCAATTACTTCTTGTGGCTCCTTTGAATTTTATGTATGAAAAGTGAGGTATTTTCATGTCGCTTTGAACCATTTAAGAGTGGTAATAAGAAGATATTAGTAAAAGAATTATAAGTTTTCAACAATTCTTTTTAGTGGTGCTGCAAAAGTAAACCTACACATACTAAAGGAGCTTGCATAGTGTAGAGTAAAAAGAGATCAGCTTCAGGAACCAAGCTATCTTTGGTTGGGTTATTTCTTCCACACTTGCACCCAAGGGCGCCCATGTTGTGGTTTCCTAGGTGGCAAGTATAAGCGACATTTCAAATATAGTTTTAAATTTTGCTGTAACTAATGTAAAAATTCTACTGGGTTTTCGATATTCCCAAGCATAGTTTCCTCTTAGAGGGGGGACGAGCGCCCCACCTTGTCCCCCTTGATGGGAGCCCTTGCTTGCACCCATCCTTTTCAAAGCATTTTAATATTTTTAACTCCATTTGATGAATAATTGCTTCTAGTGCTGTCCTCTGGCAGCAATACTCCTATAAAGAGCATTTTTTGTATTCCGTAAACATTCATTTCTTCCATACAAGTATAAAAGCAATATCATCTTAGCTGTACCGAAACGGGCCAGTTCCAAGATACTTTTCCTTTCTGGAATCAGGTGTTTACACTAGGCAACCCAGTCGTCCTCGCTGGGCAATCTGATCGAATCGACCCCAGAAAATAGAACGTCTTTCAATTCAGTCGCCAGTCGATTAGTCGCTTTCGACCAGCAGGCGATTAAGTCGAAATTCTGTTTACCCAGTCGACTGAGACGTCAGTTCAACTGAATCGATTAAGTGTAAACGCCCCATAACTGATTATAATTTTTGGTAAAAAAAAAACTAATTTTATTTCAATTTCTTTAAACGGTCAGGAGTTCTCAACCTGTACTGCATGTGCACTTGACAGGTTGATGTGTTCGGGAGCCAATTTATATAACCGTCACAAGTTATTCAAGTAATCTCCATTCTTCAATTTATACCTTATTTTGCGACGCAAATAATTCCTTTCTTCGATGGGAGCTGCTAGTAACCGATTTCTTTCCCACGAACTAAAACAAACCAGTCTTTCATTGTTCAGCAATACAAATATGTGAAACGTTGTTTTGCGGTGAAAAGATTTCAGTTGGTAACTAAGACCACATTCATTTTCTGAATTATGTATATGAAAATCATATTTCTAGTACTTTTATACTTCAGTGTGTTTTCCTTACTCATTAATATGTAAAGATTACATTATATAATTACTTGGAACTAAACTAAGTGATTTTTTTCAATTGCTTATGGTAATACTTAGCACGAAAAGCAATATTGTTCAGCCACTTTTTATCTAGAAGTTTTCACGATCAAGTTATCGTCATTTCTATATTGTGGCCGTGAACAGTGAATTAACGCAGATTCTTTCAACATTTAATTTGCATATCCATACAGTTGGTTTAACCTGATCACATTTTAAAATGAACTGCCAACATTGACGAGTCGGTCAATCCAGCTAGTACTTGGAGCACTTCAACTTTAGATTTCTCTTCGTATGTCGATACAACCAACATATTCATTTAATTCGCTATGGAATTACGTGAACGGGTATCATCCTAGTAGCCGCCCAAGGGCTTGTACAACGGCTAGCCCCTATTTAGTGAAGCCCTGCGTCCGCTGACTCAGTGCGCATTATTAGTAAACGAGCCCTACTAATGTCCTAAATTATACGTTGCGACAGCCTGTGTTTGTTCTACTGAATTCTTCTCGCAGCAGCCAGGAACTTACGTCGTGGGCTTACATCTTAGTGTTACCCCCAGTGCTAACCCTCATGTGCATTAGTTAGCGGTGAGAGAAAACTATTTGTGGTGAACCTCCAAATATAATATTTCATCCATCTCATTCTCTCTCTCTCTCTCTCTCTCTCTCTCTATATATATATATATATATATATATATATATATATATATATATATATATATATATATATATATATATATATATATATGTCCAGGGTAGCTCAAAAGTAGGTATACACCCCTGCATTGATCAAGTATAACATTTTAGTTTATGGGTTTATTTGTTTGGCTCTTCCTAGCTTAAGATGTAGGTAAAAACACATTAAGGATAAATAATAAAGAAACATGGATAACAATAAAAAAAATGGTATAGAATACAATGAGCTGATCAGTACTGTACTGTATACCTACTTTTGGGCTATAGCATCGTAAGATGTGAAGTGTAATTTTATATTTTGGAAATAATTGAGTGTTTACATCCATATCAGTGGTTAGTGTTAAGTTTGTTTTTCTTCTATATGTGTGTTTACACATAGTGCATCTAATAGATAGGCATATTATTATTTTATTTACTGTGTTTTCGTTACATGTATGAATGGTATTTTTGTGTGTCGTGGTCTGAGCGATCATTTGGATGTCCGTGAGGATTTCGAGATGAGACATACGAACCTCTCGGTGCTTAATGTTCATTTCTGTTGAAATCTGAGGTCGATCCAGGGAAAGTTCTGTAATCCCTTTTGGAAATGTTTTTTAATGCCTTGGCCAGGTAAGTTCAGGTCTCCTTAATGTACTCGTTGGTAGGATAGTAGGGAGCATATCTGGAAAGCGGCTACGAAATACACTCATGTCCAAAATGATTGTCGCATATCTATAAGTGTTTTCCTGTAAGAATATAACTTGATAATGATTTTGCAGGGCACTTTTAATGCTGATACTATGTGTATAATCGGGAAATGTATCTTTGCGGTAAATTTCATAAGAAAAGAATTATAAATACGAGAATTAGAATGAGTAAAACAAAGTGTTGCTAAATGGACAAGAAAGTTTTATTTTCGTTTTATTGTTCTTATTTACTGCTCTTTTGACATGAAATTTTCCACATACATGTCTTCGCCGATTATACACATACTAACATTATAAGAAATACCGGTCGAATTCGTTATCAAATTATATTCCAACAACAACATATTTATAGACATGCGACAATAATTTTGGATATGAGTGTACCTTCTATTCCGACAACTTTGTATTCTCGAAAAAAAAAAGTACAATTCACTGCCAACTTTCGCCAATAGTATTTCATTAATGAACACGATGTTAGCGTTTGAAAATGTAACTGCATTTCCAATGCCTTCTTACGTTCGCCACAGTTACTTCTCGATTTCAATAATCCATGCCTTCCGCATAATTCTTTTTCTCACCAACATAGGTCTTATAAAACTATGTTAGGAATTATTTCCTCACTACACCATAATGTTTGACATTTGCATGCCTTCGCAGAAAATAAAACCAATAGCATGCAAGCATGCAACTTCTAACACTTGAAAATATTACACTATGCTTCTTTTTTTTAGCATATATTTCATGAAAAATAACCAATTCTCGTTTTCTCTCCTGTAAAGTTTAGATATTTTTCACATATCTTTGCCTACTCTCCAGTAATTAACCCAGGCATGCTACACTTCCAAAATTTGTAGGTTAAATTCATTAGTCTGTATTGAAAGACATGTTTATAAGGTTCTGCAGGCGGCAGTTGAGTTGAGTTGACTTTGAGTTTAACGTTTCGCTCAGCAACGAGGCTATACGAGACGTGGAACTACTGATTAACGTGGAATCCGAACCACATGAACTCCCGCCGGGAATCAAACCCGGGCCTCCCACGCCAAAGGCGCCTACGCTAATTGCTTAGTCCTGAAGGAGCTTTCTGCAGGTGGCAGCCTTAATTAGTAATTAGAGTTAGGTTGCCAAAATCGTACCACTTTATAGTTAAGATTTTTCTGAAAATCGAGGAATAAAGATAAAGTAAATTGAAGCACATTAATATAAAGGCAGGCATCTTAGGCACAAAATAAATTTACTACAGTAATTAGTTTGTTCATTTATTGGGAGAAATTATGTAGTTTCTCGAACCTTCCGAAGATACGATTTTGTAAAATAGTCTCCTGAATCGTACCAGCATATAAGGAACTAAGAGGATGGAAAATGTGACGAAAAACGTTAATAGCATTATTTATTATTGTCTTACTAGCAGCGTTCACCCCGCTTCGCTGCGGTCACCCCGGAACGCAATAAACTTTGTTACTTAGATAATTTTTACTTTTTCGCTTTCAAATTGCAAGCGCCTGTCATTTATGTTAACCCGCCGAGTCACGTGGTCATGCGGGTTGCATATACATACGTTTATTTTTACCTATGATGAACTATGGAGACTTGAATGGTCCATTATCTCAAGACACTGGTAATTAAAAATTAAAGTGATATGATAAAAACCATCTAGGGTCCAAATCCTAACAACCCCCCAAAAATGAAAGAAATCGGTTCAGCCGTATTAGCGTGATGAGTTCACAAAGGATTTGTACGTTCTCTTTTATATATATAGATTTTCTTACATTGTTCACTGATACAAATGTCGCAAAACCAACGATTCTTTTAAGTGTTAGAAATACATATAACTGTACGAAAACTAAGACCTTATAGACTACGCTTATGAAATAAAAATAAACATCTTACAGAACACGCACATATAAAATACAACATGCGCTTATCACGTGTGGTTAAACATATAAAAAGAAAGATCAATAAAGACCGTGTCACTTCTAACTAAAATAAACAAAAAAGGAACAGGCTACTTGTTTGTTGGGTCATATGATATTAACAAATAGACATATGGGGAAGCCGTAGCTGCAGGCTAATACAACTAATTTTACATCAATATTTTTGTTTATTATTGTCTTATTACTTTCTCGAATTTATCATCCCCAAAACAGTGAAACAGTTATATGTTATAAAAATGTAGATCACATTATGAAAGATTAAGACATTACACTCGCCTATGAGATGAATATGCTACGCAGTATTGAAAAGGTTGTTTTCTCTTAGACTCTGTAACTTCTGCGCAATCAGTAATAAAGGAACATCTAAGAAATGAACGTCAAACACACAAAAGGACAACAAAATAGACCATACTAATGTGAGACAAACATAACGTTACAAATATCGGATAACTAGAAACAAGATAAATCAGTCTAATATCTTGTATTAATCTGCTTTGTTCGATGTCACGTAGTTCTGCAACGTTTTAAAGTTCTACAATGTTTTAAACAGTACAAAAATCACACATGTACATATTAACCTTTTTGCTCAGTTCAGCGCACTCTTTGTGAACTCAATAATTACACTTGAAACATCGCACCATATCTTCAACAACAGCTTTACTGCATAAACTATAATACAAAATTTTCTTTATATGATCTAGTGAAAAAAGTCGTTTCTTTGCCAACCTAAAGCCTCCTTCTTGTTTATCAGATGACTTTGTACATACTAAAGTTTCTCTCAACTTTTGAGATTTCCTTTTACGGTTTTGTTCTTTTGATGTTTGCAATAATTTCATATAGTGGCTAGAAGTTAATAAGGTAGCTTCTTGCGGCATTCTGCGTGTCATTTCGCGAACTAATTGTGGGAACGGACGTATTTTTCACATTGATTCTTGAAGCAATGATGAGACATTTGTATTTTCGCCACTCCCAGTTGAGTTGATGGTTGATGTTTAGTAGCTAACAACGATGCACTATTTAGTTGTTTATCTTCCTCTTTCGCATTACGTAGTAGATTTTCGTTATAGGGTACTCCGGTTGATATTACTTCTTGTGGAGTGAAGAAAGCATTGCTTGCAATGAAGCCATGTTCTTCAAACACACCACGGTTGACTGGCCAGATACTAGTTACTCGGAACCCACTAACAGTGTTATTAATGGTTGCTGCTCTCCCATAAGCTCCCGCCAAATTATTGAAGAGGCTTTCATTCAGTTTAAAATATTGCTAATAGTTTTGATGTAACTGGGATTTTAAAAACACATTTTGTTTTTAAATTCCAAACATTATAGTTTTTATTAAATAAAGTTTGGAAAAGTTACTATTTTGTCAATTCTAACCAAATTAAAAATTTGTGCTAAAAGTAAACCTTAAGTAAGAGTTGTGGGACATAAAAAACTCAGGTATATGCTTAAAAAATCTGTCAACTGCCAAAACTGTCTTTACACATAAACAAATTCACAAACACTACATAACTAATCTAAAACATTAAAATCAATCAAAGTTTAAGGCTACAACGACTTATCAAAAAGATAGTCGTAAACCTGGTTCGTTTGTTGAGATAAAAATTCGAAGTGGTAGTAATTCTTTGACATAAAAATATTAGCTTCGATATTTAAATACCATTAATCTCACCTTTTTAATAAAACTGACAACGTCTATAACCGATGTTAAACTGGTTTATTATTTGATATAACTTATAATATCCTTTACTCACTGACTAGGTAACCATAAAACATGTCCATATCAACAACTATCCCATAATAATCTTACATATATATTAAAAACATTCTTCTTTTGTTAATATGAAATGAACATTCTACTAAGTATAGTGCATATGTATGAGTACTTTCTGCCCAAGGTACAGGTAAATATTACACAAACCAAAGTATTTTGTTGTATAAAATGTCGCTCGACAAAGGGACTGAATATAAAAGTCATGAGTAGGCTTGGCTTTTATCTTCAAGAACCACTGGTCCGTTAACATTAGTGTTTTTACATTGTATATGTCCATCATATTTTGACCGCACCTTGTATATCTATTCATTACATTTTACATATACATTAAACAAATCTTACACTTTCATCAATACCTATTTTTAACAATAAAGTTTTAACACAAATTAATATAATGAAAACAATTTTTGTGCTAGATTAATCATGAATTACATTATAATCCTTCACGTTAATAAGAAAGGATTCAAGTTATTGAAAACTTATCGTTGATGAATGGAAATCAAAGAAAATATAATTGAACAAAAATCAAAAATTGAACACAATCTACGTTTGAATAAGCACATGTAAGTAAATAAATCTATTTTTACGGAAACAAAAGACATCCTTTTGTTATTATATAAATACATTTTTATTATTATTATTATTATTTTTCATTCCTATTTATTTGAGCAAGAATGTCAGGTGCTACTAATTCTTTCACTAAATGCATCCATTTTTCCTTTGTATACGGAGTAGGTTTCCAAACCTTTAACTCATCTATATTGCGAAGTCCAATTGACATCCCCGTTTTAGCGTTCAACAATTCGAAAACTTTAGGATTTATTTCCTTAAAACATAAATAAGGACCTGAGAAAATGTCACAAAATTTGTAAATCTTCTTTAATAACATATTACTTTGCGGATGTTGTTTAACAAAAACTAAGTCATTGACCTTGATCCGATATTTTCCTTCCTGTAAAGACTCTACTTGCGAATTACGTTTCAAAAACTTGTTATGTCTTCGGATCTTTACCATATTCACTAAATTGGATGAATCTATAATTGTCGAATCTTCCAATTTGATATCAAAATGTTGTTCCACAGGGAAAATCAAATCAGAGCCATTATGAATATTAGCAGGAGACACACCTAAAGTGTCTGATATAGAATGGTTCAAAAGGTACGTAATTTGGTTGACATGCTTAATCCATTCAGCATGTTTATCCTTACAAAAGTGCCGAAACAACATACCAAAATTGCGATGTACATTTTCTACCACGGAGCTACTTGGATGGTACGGAGTCACAAAATGAATTTTAATGTTGGCCTTGTTCATGGCTTTGAGAAACACATCACTTTTGAATTGTGAACCGTTATCGCATAATATATGCTCGATAGGACCACAATGTGGAATATATACATTCAGAATTTTATTCACGATAGCAGCGGAGGTTGCTTTACGCAAGGGATAGGCTACCACATATCGTGAAAAGATATCCATAGTTGTTAACAAATAAACTTCTCCAGTAGCTGCTCTGGGTAACGGTCCATATAAATCAATCGATAGAAATGAATGTGGTCTCTCAGGTGTTATTGAGAGCATTGGTTTTTGTATAGCCTGATAATTATGCTTAATTTGCATACACTCAATGCAGTCATTGATATAATTTTTGACTTGAGCTCTCATTCCCTTCCAGTAAAAAGATTTATTAACCAAGGCACATACCTTCACATACCCAAAATGTCCGAAATCATCATGGTAGGCCTTTAATATGCGTGCTGTTAATGTAGGTGGAATGCAAATTTTATTCCTAGATTTGAATTTGAAATCTTTAATAAGTAAAATCCCGTTGTTTAATTTAAATCTGGAATTCCAGTGTTTGGGACAACTACATCCCTCGCCACATGAAGATAAATGTTCCATGATTTGTTTATATTCATGATACTTCATTTGATGTTCTCTTAAATCTTCTATCGAAATGGTAGCTATTTCATCCTGTAAAATCTTAAATTCGTTAATGGACAAAATATGTTGCTCTTCTCCAGGAAACAGACGTGATAAGGTATCTACGGGCCCATTATCTACCCCTTTAATGTGTTGTACTTCGAAATCATAAGCTTGAAGATCTAACGACCAGCGAAGTAATCTGTTATTATATCCTTGTACGCTATTGAGGTATCGCAATGAATTATGGTCGGTAAGTACTATAAAATGACATCCGCTAAGATATGGAGCGAATTTTTGTATTGCAAAACGTATAGCCAAAAGTTCAATTTCTGTCGTGGTGTATCCCTTTTCAGCTTTCTTTAGAGTACGACTAGCGCAATGTATAACAGCTGGTTCCTGAATGGTTGGGTTAGGTTGCCAGAGAACTGCAGAGATTCCAAGTTGAGAACCGTCACACTGTACATAGAAAGGAACGTCGTATCTGGGGTGATTCAAATGGATGTTTCGTTTTACGCACTCCTTCAACTTATTAAAACTGTGTTCCTGAACCGGACCCCATTGCCATGGTACTCCTTTCTTTATGATCATAAATAAAGGCTGGGCTATCTCAGCGAATCGCGGGATGGCTTTGCGAAACCAATTGAAGAGTCCTAATATTTGTCGTGTCTGTTTCACATTTACTGGCGCAGGTAGATCTTCTATGGCTTGAACTTTAGATTGACTGAATTGTAAACCAGAGGCATCAATTTGGTACCCAAGAAATTCTATAGAATTCTGCAGAAATTTGGATTTCTGTAGATTGATAGTAAGGCCTGAACTTTCCAATCTGTCTAAAACTATATCTAAGTACTTCAGGTATTCATGTGGATTTTTCCCCATGATTAAGATGTCATCAGCATACGTTATCACGTTGCTACGTAAGTCTTGACCTAGGACTTTGTTCAAGCAGGATGCTAATGCTGCACTACCATTGATAAGCCCAAAGACTACACGATTGTATTCGTACAAGTGACCTTCAAAACTAAATGCTGTGTATGGTTTTGAATCTTCATGTAACTCGACCTGATTATACGCCATCACTAGATCTAGATTTCCGAATACAGTGTTCCCTTGTAAAGAAGCTAGTATTTCTTCTACTGGAGGATACCTCACTTGTTCCAGATCAATGTGACTGTTAGTGCGTCTTAAATCTAATACCACACGTAGAGAACCATTTTTCTTGGGAACAACATGTAATGCATTAAGGTGGACACTTCTTGAAGGTCTAATGATCCCATCTCTTAACATATTTGCTATTTGCTGACGTACATTCTCCCTGTATCTATATGGAATTATATAGGGCTTGGTTACTATGGGTTTATCTGTTTTAACTTTAAAAGAATAAACAAAATCCTTGCAGCATCCAGGACGTTCTGAAAAGACATTTCTATGTTTATATAAGATGTTCTTAAAGTCGGCTATTACTGTATTATCAGCAAAATCAAGGCTGCTTTCGAGAGATTTAACATGTTCAGAAAATAATACATCGTCCTTTATATTCATCAAATTTTGTTTGTCTTCCAATCGTGGATCATTTAATTTATCACTTTTTGCACTAATAGAAACATTATTCACTATAGGAGACATATCATTATATTGACAAGCAAGATTATCTAATTTTGGAAGCAGTTTCTGAACAATTTCCTGAGGTATACCCGGTATCGTCAACGTTTGGTTTTTAAAATCAAGCATGACACGTAATTGGGATAATAAATCTAAGCCCATAATTAATTTCTCGTTAAGATCCTTTATCACCAGAATAGGGATTGATATTTCAAAATCTTGAATAGATATTGTCACACGAGTAATTCCTGCTACTCTCTTTTTATGTTTACCGGTAAAATCAACTATAATAAGATTCTCAGCCTTTTGTAACTTAGGATTCGAATAATTACTAGTAATTGCTTTCCACAGTGAATACGATAATAGAGAGGCATTTGCTCCTGTATCAAGTAGAGCTTCGGTACTTAACCCATTGACTTTAATAGGTATTTTAGCTGTACTATATGACTTTAAAAATACAAAATTTTCTTCAATATTAAAACCATCATTGACAGTATCATCTTCAAACCAACAACGATTTACAACCGGTATAAATTGGTACTGACACCTATTAATTGCTATTTCAGAATAATTATTTACAGTGACGTCAGGTAAAAGATCATTTTCATAATTAGCATGAACAGGTAAATTGGAAGATAAATGTTCGTAAGAACTATCGCTTAAATTTTTAGATAAATGTTCATGAGAATCCACAGCTGACATGGGTTTAACCCCTACCACATCAGCCGCGATTAGTTTAAATTCATACTCGTGTATGGTTCCAATAAGGTACACTGTACAGCACAATCGTGATTAGGTCCCGTATTATGGTTCTGTACAGAAATTACTTCAATGCCTGGATCTTGATGCGAAGTGCCATCTCTTGCCCTTCCATTACGTCTATCCGCGTAGTTCGCAGTACTTCTGGAATTTCGCCATACATTACGTCGATTTTTAAATCTATTTTGACTATATGGTCTAACATTTGAATTGCTACTATTAATTAGGTTATGCGGATTCCCTACATAACCTTGCCTATTGTGCTCATTTTGATTGCTAGAGTATACTCGGCTTAGGTTAGGTTCTGTATTATTCACACTCCGAATATTTAAATTCCGAACAGGCACCAAATGATCTGAATTATTCTTATTTTTACCCATTCCTGATTGTGGATTCATGGCATGGTATTGAGTTTCGTAGCATTGGACAAGCATCAATAAATGGCTGAAACTCGTACACTGTGTGGAAAATAAGATCTGTTGCAATTTAAACGGAAGCAAATTTCGAATCGATGCTATTATTCTCGATTCCGATTGCAAAGGATTAACGACCTTTAATTCGTTGTAGACATTTACAACAAATTCTACAAGAGATTTGTGCAATCGAGGATTGAAGTGTTGATTTCTAAGGGTGGCATCTCTATTTGCCAGCAAAAAGTCATTTTCATAATTAGCGATCAATGCCGCTTTGAATTCCTCATATGAACTAATGTGATCACGTATTGCCTTAAACCATAAGGAACAAGGTGGGAGTAATACATGGGGTATTAATTTCATATATTGTGATCGATCGATTGACATTATATTGCATTCGTCTTGGAATTTCTCTAAGAAAGAAGTAGCATTCTCATTACACTTACCACTGAATTTGCTCATAGCTCGGATTTCACTCATCTTAACACTTAATTTTACCTTCTTTTTCTCATTCCTTGTTCTTGTTGAGTGATAGTTCCTATCCGTGACGTGCTGTGTCGTGACACCATCTATGTTTCGCTCATTAGTACTCTTCGGACAACTTTCTTCTAGTATAATATCTTCATCAGACCCCGGCGAAGGCGAGTTCATCTCTGGTGAGTGGGGAAACTCAAAGCGATCACTACCCAGGTTATTACGGTAAATGTTGTCTTTAGCCTGTAACGTTCTAATCTCTTCCTGAATAGTAGCTAACAACTGTGTATTTACACGTATGTTATTAGAGTTGTTGCTGACCTGGATCTTTTGCTGTTTAATGGAAGATTCTATTACTTCTAAATCTTTTTTTACAGCACTAATTTCTTGGTTTTGTTGATTGTGCTTTTCTTGACAATCATCGGATATCCTTTTTAACTTTTCCTCGAACTGTGAGGATATGTCGTTCACCACCTGGACAATTGTCTGTTTCGTTTCATCTGATTTCTGTTCTATCCGTCTACTTAATTCTTCATATTGCTTATTAGATTCGTCGAACTTTTGGTCCATTCGTCTACTTAATTCTTCATTTTGCTTGTTAGCTTGGTCAAACTTCTGTTCCATTTCGTCAAACTTCTGTTCCATTTCGTCAAACTTCAGTTCTATCTTCTGTTCCATGGTCTTGTTAGCTTCGTCAAACTTCTGTTCCATTCGTCTGCTTAATTCTTCATTTTGCTTGTTAGCTTCGTCAAACTTCAGTTCTATCTTCTGTTCCATGGTCTTGTTAGCTTCGTCAAACTTCAGTTCTATCTTCTGTTCCATGGTCTTGTTAGCTTCGTCAAACTTCTGTTCCATTCGTCTACTTAATTCTTCATTTTGCTTATTTATCTCGGTAGACATCTGCATGAATTGTCGCTGTAAAGCTAACAAGAGTCGATCCTCTGATGACAAACCTGGTGTTACACTAGTTGCACCTTGGTCACTAGTATTTGATTCCTGCTGCATTGTTTCGTTGTCCATTTTTCTTATGATTACTTTACCACTTCGCAATATGGTTAAGTTCGCATTCATAAAAGTAAATTCAACCTTACTCTTCTTCTTCGGGGAACTGAATTTACAAAGTCCCGGGTGAGGTAAACCAAATTTTTACAACGACTTATCAAAAAGATAGTCGTAAACCTGGTTCGTTTGTTGAGATAAAAATTCGAAGTGGTAGTAATTCTTTGACATAAAAATATTAGCTTCGATATTTAAATACCATTAATCTCACCTTTTTAATAAAACTGACAACGTCTATAACCGATGTTAAACTGGTTTATTATTTGATATAACTTATAATATCCTTTACTCACTGACTAGGTAACCATAAAACATGTCCATATCAACAACTATCCCATAATAATCTTACATATATATTAAAAACATTCTTCTTTTGTTAATATGAAATGAACATTCTACTAAGTATAGTGCATATGTATGAGTACTTTCTGCCCAAGGTACAGGTAAATATTACACAAACCAAAGTATTTTGTTGTAAGGCTTATATATTTCATTCACGCCTAAAATTTCCTAATTTAATATATATCTAAATCTTCTATAATCTATATATATCTATAATCTTCTATCAAAAATATAAAAAAATAATTATGTTTAAAACACAAAACCTCTCGCAATGTACCCCAATTAAAATAAACCCTAAACGTAACCACATGGTAGAAGACGCGTTAGACGCATTTTTTTTAAATATTCACTTAATTAGCCGTTATCTTACTTATTAGTAGCCCTAAACAACCTACTAGTTTGCCCTGCTCTGACTCAATTAGATTGTTTTCTCTTTTTATTTTTAACAGGAAACCTAGGTTGGTTTGTGTTTTTGCGTTGTCGTTTTTATAGTTTGTATAGGCCTTATGCAGAGTCGTTTTGACTTATGATTAGCGTCATACTAAAGAGTTATACTAACATATATTTCCTGCAGTAGTCAGGCCTTTAGCATGATGCTAAGCATACGTCAAAACGACTCTGCGTAAGGCGGTATGTGTCCGGACTTTGCACTTAATACGCAAAATCTGGAAAGAATTGTATTGTTTCAGCAACTGCTTTTGTTGTCTCCTTTAACTGTGCTAGTAGAATTTGTCCTGTCACAGAGGGCAATCTTTTGAAGGTTAATAATAAATTACTGGAAGATTATAATATTTGAAGAATTAGTCGGAGTGGTGTGCCTAAACTTCGCCTACACGTAAACACCATATTTTACAATATGAATTCAATTAGGCAAATTGAATCGGATCGAAGTCGGGTAAAAGAGAATATCCATAATTTTTAGTCATAGTTTACATTAGTGCACAATCGGATATAGTGCAGTGGCGGCGCAAGGATAACTCCCAAAGAAAGTGGAATATTCCTTCGAGTATTTTATGAAACGTTGAATGAGGGAAATGAACAACAATCAAGTATAAGATTTCAACAAAGATAATAGTACATCTTTCAAGTTACAAGAACACTTAGAATTTGAAAGGAAGAGAGATACACATGTGTGAGTGATCTATTTTGTCTCAGTGCAGAATAAACTCTCGGAGGAAGAATTTAAATGAAACGAAGTCTTTAACGCAGGGATGCAAATAACCACTCGCCGGGGCGAGTGGTTCATCCATACGGGCGAGTCTTTAATATCATAGCGAATGTAAGCAAATGATTTCTATTGAGAGATGTGGGCTTGTGGCTTCTCTTCTTGGGCTAGTAAAATTTTGTTGCTATTTGCATCCCTGCTTTAACGTATCACAATTAAATGTTCTAGGCTAATGATGACGGAGGATAAATGAACGCCTTCCTATCCAAGAAACGAGTGTGTGAAAATTGGGAAAATAATTCTGATCCAGATTAGGTTTAAAACAACTGTGCATAGGACAGTCAGACGGCATATATAGAAACATAACATGCAGTATCCAAAAATGCAAAAATCATATGTGATGAACGAATTACAAGGGATTCTCCATATGACACAGGGATTCCCAAACATTGCATGAATACATATTGGGCAAAAGTAAGCTGCAATAAAGGACTTCCTTCCCGTAATATTAATTCCGTTGAATAGGGTACTTCTCTGAACAGAAGCAACAAAAATGGACAAAGCACTACATGTTGACAGATTGGATAATGATACAAAGAAATGCTCTGGGACAGTATACTTGATTTATCTGTGAGGCGAATTTTCTTCCAGGGATACTTTCGAGGAGATTTCCCCTCCCTTGAAGTTGACAAACCGCCCTTACCACTAAACTATGAAAAATCACATTGCTATTGTGAATATACCAAAATAGCGTCCTAGTGTAGCTCACTTTTTGATTTTGTCACTGCTTGGAGAAATTTCCTAGAAGAAAGCTCGTAGGAATTACGTTGAAAAATGGAGGAAAATCTTTCTTCGATGCTCTAATGTACGTTGGAGCTGGATGGAACACCTACACGGAAGAAATAGAATGTGACACTTTTGCGTACACGTAGCACCATGTACGTAGCTCATAGTACTTTCACTAAGGACATGATGCTTTGGTCGCACACTGCGGAAATACCGTCCCTTGTGTGCCGATTGCAAGTGGCTCGCAAAAGGCTGTCTTGCAGTTTTGTTGTGGAATGGCGTCAATTAGCGTGACTATGTTGTAGTAGGCATTTACGAAACTTGTGAGTGATATACATAGTCCGATGCTCTGGTGTTACGAATGGAAGTGCTGTATAACATGATAAGAAGTGTTGTGTTAAACGGTAGAGGGTTGTGTCGATCATTGTCGTGTAAAAGTGTAGATATCGGTGTTTAAGCAAAATTGATTGTGTTAATATGTATATGCCTGCGCAATGACAGATTACCCTGTCTACGAGCTGGTCGATATGCTATTTATGGAGCTTATTTATGAAGAGACAAGGGGAAATAGCACATAGCCGACGCATTTATATTGTGACTGTCGCCTTCAAAGGAGAGTAACTTTCCCTGTATTTTTTTTCACACCTCCAGAGAGAGATAGGGTCTTTTCGATTTCCCCTACGCGAAATCGGAGGAAATCGCACCATGTAAGCAGTTGAATTTGAATACAGGGTACTGGGAATGATCAGACACGGCCCTGAAACTAGCACTAGCCATGTGTTGGGCGTACAAATCCACGTGTCACTCTATTGAACGATCAGCAGCAGAGATTTAGTGTGAGCATGCGATGAGGTATGGTGGATAATTTGTGGTAGGACTGTATTTATTATCGAGCTTCCTGTGTAGAAGTACGCATCTTTTATTTTAACGTAATGTTCTCCCAAAATTGTTAGAACACGTGGCCTGGAACATAAGACATCAGATGTGAGTAGTATAGCACGCAGATCTCACGAACTTGTTCCGAATTTCTTACGAAAATGGGCCTAAAATCCGCCATTTTGTACCAAAATTTACCCATGTTCCCAAAATCTCACGAAAATGGGGCTAAAATCCGCCATTTTTTACCAAAATTTACCCATGTTCCCAAAATCTCACGAAAATCGACCTAAAATCGGCCATTTTGTACCAAAATGTGTGTACAGACCGAAAATCTCACGAAAACTAATACAAATTTCCTTCATTCTCATAAAAATTGATCAACAGTGTAAATTTCCCACGAAAATGGATGCAAATTTCCTCTGATCTATTTTATTATATATTTTAATACAATTTTATGTTGATTTATACAATTTATGCTGATTACTTACTATTTTTCCCCAAGCCTTTAAGAAACTTGTTTCTTCCTTCCTTATTCATCCTTCAAGTGCTCAGAAATAGCTGAAGAAACTTCAGAACATGTCCACACAGGTTTTTTTCGTTAATCTTGAACACAGTTGGTCTTGGTATTCAAGAAACTAATTCTAAAGAAAGAAGACACGTATAATGAAAGAATGGGATGTCGTAAGGTGAGGTAACTAAAGGGGGAAGGCGGAAAACAAAGGATAAAAAAGTAGGTATATTGGAAAATGTAACCATCGTGTGTGGCCTTAGAAACAAAGGATTGGCGACAAATACCTTTGTATTCGTAATTGAGAAGCTTTTATGTAACACTATCATAATTTGAACCTTCTGTCATTTAAAGAAAGAAGAAAGTGCCACTTAAACGTGACATATAGATGTCGGATAATACTTTAACAGCAGGAAGTGAGACAGACATGTCAAATAATTTAGTTTCATGTATTTAGAAAACATGGGAAAATCTGGATAAAGAACAAATGTTAAAAGACATTGAATGTTAGGTAAGGATGGCGGGGGGGAGACAGAGAACCCTTTGATGAGGTGAAGTAAAGAAAGGGAAGAGAGAGAGAGAGACAGCTGCTTGTATGTGTGTGTTGTAATTTTGGGTGGTCCGGCTTGTTGGAGGGGACGAAGTGTGCTGTCCATGGAGTAAAAGACCTTGTTTAATTGGGACTGTGACTTGCACCCTACGGAGAAATAGCACTTATTATTTGAAGGACAGAGATTTTAAGAAACAGATAGTTACATGTTACTTTTAAAAGTTATTGGAATGGAAAGCGAAAGAACATATTGCTGAACTATTGACATAAGATTGCATGGGGGAATTGTAGTCTGCTTTTGAGCAAAGGACCACTTTTAAATTAGCGTTCGACTTGTTACGCATTTTGTTAAGGACCTTGCCACATAGTGTGAGAGAAAGAGTGGCCCTTCCTACCTGAGTTTTAAAGGGGGAAAAAGAGTGAATGAATTGTGTACGTAATACAACTTTCCCTTTTGTGCTTTTTGGAAGAAGTCTTCAAACAAGATTTTTTAAAGGTATTTCCGCATAAATGATTTTATCCTTTTAAAAAACTAGATTATTGAATTAATTATTTATGAATATTAATGAGATGATAATGAATATTAATGAGATGCTAAAGAAAAGGTTACAAAGAATGTTTTTTGTGTTTTTCGTATATTTAGAGGTATATTGGGATATATGTAATATAGAGCACTACATATTGTACATAAATGTATGAGATAATGTGGAAGGAAATGGGCGCAACTCTAAGAAACGTATTTTATGTATTGATATTGTATTTTCAGTAGCTGATATGGGATTTTAGCATAGAATATCATCTTTTGGATACTGTATGGGTCTAATGGTGTACGAAGCTTAGACGAATAAGAAATTACATGTATATATGATTAGTTTGTAAGTGGGTACATGTATGTGTAGCTGATATGAGATTTTAACATAGAATATTGTCTTTTGGATACTGTATGGGTCTAATGGTGTACGAAACTTAGACGAATGACAAATTGCATGTATATATGAATAGTTTGTAAGTGGATACATGTATGTATGTATGTATATTTGGTTTTGATATTGGGACAGGAATATATGTATCATATTGTAGACATATTATCTTTCGTTTGCATGTAAGTGTTTTAAGCATGTGTTGTTGGGTTGCGTAGCTTTAGGGGCTATACTAGGCTGGATGCAAACACCTGAAGTGTTTGTATTGTATTAATGTTGGTTGTATTGTATTAATATTGGATTGTAGCCTTATTTTATCGTAATGTAGAGCTGTATATCTTGTTGTGGTGATATGCTAGGTGAAGGCAATCACATGAACTGATTATATTGTAGACTTATATTCTGATTGCTTATATATATAGATTACCTTGAATACCATGTTAGAATGTATATATTGTGATTTTTTACGTACGTAGATGTTTGTTAGACATGTTCTAGTGGTATTTTAAGTACATAGGATTTCACTGTGTTATAAGCCATTTACATATAGATATCTTTTCACTACAGTATTCTAATGACATTTATTGGTACCTTTATTTACTTCTAAGATGCTTGTTCACCTTGTAGAAGACATTATGCCATCATTATGGTTTCCAACGTAGGGTCATTTATTGTAGGAACACAAAATATGATAAATACGTATAAATAACCTTATATGAAGCATACGTATTCTTCCTTTATCTTATATAGAATACAGATACTTCGTATTATATCAATATTTGTTTGGATATAGTCATAGGAATAAAACATATTATTGTAAATTGTAACGTTTTATTATATTTATATAATCTACAATATTCTATTTCCAATATTGGCATATTTATATACATATATAGATAAGATATTTACTATACTTAGAATATTCTTCATAACTTATTGACATATTTACATTATATGTACGTAGAAGTACCAACAGATAGGTCTTGTGAAACTTATGGACATATTTGATGATATTATGACAATGTTGCTCCATCATGGTACCTTTAGACAGTCTACTATTTACATATACACAGAATACCAATCATTTAACACACTTAATACTTTGATAACCATATGGCAATGTTCTATAGTCAGTAATACTGTTATGATTTAATCGTCGTCTTTTATTTTGAACTTTCTGATGTGTTTTAGTTTCAGACTTGGATACGATGACAAACCCTGGCTTACGAACAATTCTTCCTGGATTGTGTAACTGTTTTTTCTCAGCCTTATCCCGAACTAGTTGATAAAAATGATCAAAGTTAATTTCTTGTCGTGTACGATGATTTAAAGTTATTCCTCTAATTTTAAATACATAATCTACTTTTCCTGTTTGAACTTGTTTCATTCTATAGGCATAATTTTTTGGCCCTAAGCCTATAAATGCATCAATTTCCCAGCCATCAGGAACTTCATTAGTTAACTGACCCAAATAGGAACCCAAAGAAAGTGGAGGCTCTTCATTAGTGGTTGTACAAACATAATACTATCAGTGTCGCAGTACAATACACGATCAGGATCTATAGCTGTTACTAACTCGTAAAGTTTTAGACGCGCCCAGGAGGTGATGAAGGCTGCAAGGACAACATTGGAAAATTTCCATGGCTTGTTTTTGTTTTCAATGTTTTTATATGATACAATGAGATGTCGCTCTCCAATAGGCAATACAGTTGTGGTGCCCATAGATTGCTTAAAAATTTTTCTGGAGTATCTACAATTACAGATTGAGATAAATATGTTCTTTGTCCACATTTGCCATATAAGGAATTGAGAAATATTTTGGAAATATATCTTAGACCAGGATTTGATTCAATGTTATTTTCCGTTAACTGAATGCATTCATGTTCTTAATAGTCTGCAATATATTTCTCTTGATCTTGTTTACTTTTGCACCAGTTAGGAAATACTGAAGACTCCTGTTTCATTTTTAAGAAGGAATTGACATAATCTTTAAACAGATTATCTTCTGATCCGGATAATTTGAATTCCCAAATTTCGATAATTTGTAGAATTTTGTATCCGAAATCTAAAGCTACATGAAGTTCAGGAGTATAGTATGTACCAGTAAGGACACGCTCGGCATCATTATGGATGCAATTGTTGTCACTTTGTTCCATACACGTACGACATAACCCAAACAAAAGGCGTTCATTACATGTATATGGTAAAATTGGAAAATATAAGTCTTTGGGAGGTAAAATACTACATTTAACTAACCCATGAATATTTTGCACTTGTGGAAAGTCAGGCCCCTTGTATATTATAGGTTTACCTATAGGCAATGGCTTACGTGCCATTACCCAGGGGTAAAGACTGGTAACATCATAATATGGCACAAACTCTTCGCTGGTACATTCGTACAAGGCATTAAAACATTCTGTACGTCCCCCATGAAAACTATCTTTAGGTACCAGATGGTCGACAAGATCATGACACTGTGTTTGAATAAACTGTTGTAATTTTTTATCATTTTTTACCATGTGGTCCCATTCACATTCCCACATTTGAATGACATTAAGATTTAATTTTTTAAGAAATGCTATTTTTGTGGTGGTGTTTTCATACCGATCTTGTAGTGATGTACATTGCTTAGAGGTAGAATCTAGGGACACGTGTCGTAGTGTAGGATAACAGTTTAAACACCCGTGATAGTAACATCCATGAAATTCGTAAACTGTATTGTTTTAGTTTCAAATCCATCAACCATATACCTCCCGAATCGTTTTTCCAAGCCATTTCCAGAATGAAGAATTTTATTGCCAGTTGTACGTTCTAAGTATCGTAGCCAATACATTGCCTTCAGACTTTGACGATCACGATGGTCAAACCCATAACGTGGAATAATTGGAATAATTTCTTTGGGTAAATATAAGATACGATATGTTAGTATTGCCAAACTAGCAATAGTTGGTGCAGCGATAAAACATTGGATACCATTTGTTTTGTCTTCAATTAAGTTTGAAAATTTAATGACAGCCTCTGCTAAAATTTTAACATCATTCCGACAATATTTCATCATTTCCTTTTGGAGATTATACTCCTCATTACTTCCAGCACGTTCTTTGTGCCATATGATAAGTTGCTCTCGATCTTCAGTGCTCCTTGAATCAGGATCAAAATACTTTAGATCAGGAATTTTGCCTATGTAATTTTGGTTCTCTAATTAATTAAACAAGTACGGGAAATCTCCCTTTCGTAATTTTGCAGAAAGACCTAACGCCTTAGGTAATTTAGATAATTTAACTCCCATATACAAATATGTGTCACGGAAGTAAATCTTTTGTC
Source organism: Thermobia domestica (assembly GCF_964235325.1). NCBI lineage: Eukaryota > Metazoa > Arthropoda > Insecta > Zygentoma > Lepismatidae > Thermobia > Thermobia domestica. Next base: position 77,651,051 of record NC_137462.1, on the reverse strand, counting down.
CTAAACGCATTTCAATAATTTTTTGCCCTGACATTATTACTTCCGGTGTAAAATGATGGTTTATGATCAAAGTTTTAGCAGAATTGCATATCATAATTACTGCCGTTATGGGAAAGTACAATAATTTTTTTAAACATTGGTCGAGTTATTAATACATGATTAACAAATTCTTCAATGTTGTTGAAATCAAACGAACGGATTCCATTTTTATCGCCGCATACAAAGCATGTATCATGAAGTTTCATGTCCTTACACTTGTAACAGGCATGAATACAATTTACAAAATTTACGTGATGTTCTTGTTCTCCTTGTTCATTTTTAGGAAGTAACATTGTTTCTACATCAAAGATAATGTACAAAAAGGTATCTACATGCTGTATGATAGCCGTTTGAACAAAACAAATATGGTCAGCGCTTACATATGTATAGCATGTTTTACAATAACGTTAATCACATTCATGTTTAGACTTGCGTGAACGCATGTCAATCATATCACCACATTGGACACAAATTTTCTTTGTTTCGCATAAACTTTTTCCGGAAACATTTATTGTTTTATGATTGTCAAAACATTCTTCTGAAGAAAACAGTCTATGACAATCAATGCATTCGAATTTAATATTATTATCATTATTACAAACATTGTGATACTTTTGACACATTGAACATTTGAAGTTACACTTATGATTTTCTGTACGATGATAAGCTTCCAAACAATACTGACAATAATTTTTCTTGTTTAATAGTGTTGTAATACTAGTAATTAATTCATAGTGTCCCTCAGTATACAAAATTAAAATTTTCTTTGATGCATGTATTCCCGGATAAATTACATTGTAGTTTCGAGTTAAACGATTTTTTTCGTAAACAACAATTTGATAATGAGGTGCTAGCTTATTTTGAAACTTTTTTACATCATCAATAGTACATCCATCATGGATTTCAATGTCAACTTTAGTACTGACACATAATTCCTTTGCTTGTTTCATCAATCGTTCAGGATGATTTTTCAATTCATATACGTAATTATAACGATGATCAGCCCTACCCATTCCAAGAATAATACTCTTGGAAAGACAATACACATCCTTTTGTACAGGAATAGTACATTGATGCATGTGTGTTATAAGATCAACATATTTTGCTGAACCCATAGTTCGTCCCCTACCTTTACGTGAATCAACAATATGAATTTTGAAATTTACTGTATCACCTAATAAATAATTTTCATTACTATTTAAAACATTTTCAATATTACGAAATAAAATGTCGGAAGTTAAATTTGACTTTTGACGCCACGAAACGTATATTGGTTTATTAATCGTAGAAGCAGAACTTTCTATTGTTATACCAACATACATATCATTATCGGCATCATTTAACACATGATCTTTTACAAATTCAAATAATAACTGAATATATTTTTCAGGATCATCTATTCCTTCAGTTTGCATACGTTCAATTGTAACTTCCTTTCCTGTAAGTCCAAAATAAGTATATTGTTTGGTTGTACTATTAACAATACGAAAATATTCATTTGTTTTACCACTCCCATACATGTTAGGTTGTGATACAGTATTAGTATTAGGACTTGGAAAGTTTATAAAATTTTGCATGAACACGGTAAAGTCATCTGTACTTAAACTATTAGCTTTTCCTTCAGACACAAGTTCCATAAACTTTTCACGAGCTAAATTCTTTATATTATCTTGACGAAAGAAGCTTACATGATATAAATCAATAATATCTTTTGCAGACTTACATTTTTTCAAAAGAACATGAGGATCACAACCAAAATGCATAAACAACGCCTGCAATAACTTATAATAAGCTTCATTGCTTACCCTTGCACCCGTAGCACGACATTGTGTTATCACTTCCCATGTAAATAAAACTTCGTTTGGATTTTCATATCCACGTGCTTCTTGCCCTGACAACATGATACAGATGACAGACTGTCCTTCCATTGTATTATTGACACACTAAATATGTAATAGCAATTTGAATTATTCTGTCTTATACAGTAAATATTTTACACAATGATGTACACAGAACTTTGATATTTGTTTTCACAGTTTTTTAAATGACAAGGTTTCTTATGTAGACTTTTATGTTATGATTCACAATGTGTTGACCAAAGATACACTTTTCAAGAATTTTTTTACACTTACCAGTAAATATAATAATAAAACTTTCCCGAACTTGTTTTAGTTCACAACAGATTTAGTTGCAAGTTTACCGACACTACACTTGAAAGCTTGTTGGGAATTGCACTAACACTTGCCGTTAACTACAATCATAAATCTTCCCGTAACTTTTTTTCAGTTTAGTATCGATGCACTACCACTTGTCACTCACTAACTATATTTTTAGTTCTCCGAAGATATACTTTTAAGTTTATCAGTTAATCCTTTAGTACTTTCCGATAATTGTAATTTACAAAGTGTGGTAATAAAATTGTTTTAGACTAATTACAGCACGCAGAGTACAAACAGGAAATGTGTTTACTTTTTATTGATTGTTTATTATTAACAGTAATAAATGGAAATTCCAAGAACTCCACACGAAGATTTCCGAAGATTGCCGAAGTTTCCCGAAGTTTTCCGAACATTGCCGAAGATGAACATGAGAGTTTATCCACAATTCCCGTACATGTTGGTTAATGTACCACACGAATGGTTTCGAAAATTGCCGAACTTGTCCGAAGATGAACATAAGAATGTATGAACAATTCCTGTACACGTTTAGTAAATGTAACTTCTAAAAGTCTTGTAACTTTAAAGATCAGCAAAGATATATTTCAAAGTTTATTATTAGATGTAACTTTGTAACAAAATTGGTATTTTAAAATAAATGATTTAACAACAGAGAGTATACCAATGATTGGCTTTACTTTAACACTAGTAATTCTATAGTGCGCGGCGCGGCTTGCTGCGCTGGATTTATACTTTTAAATTTTAATCTCGTACCCAAAGGCATTTAGTTTGTAATCTTGTACCCAAACGCAGTTAGTTTGTAATCTCGTACGCAGGTGCTTTAACATATTTTAAATTAGTAACAGTAATATTACACAATATGATGTAGTTTGTAATTGTAGTATTATTTTTTATGTATTTAACCTTTCGTAATAAATTACTCGAACATTTTGTGTGAGCATACCAAAGATGATTGCTGTTCCCTTATGTTAGTGGGTTTATAAATTCCTTTGTTAGTAATGCTAGGAATTTCTTTCGTTTGTCTTGCTACAGGTGTTTAAACTGGTTTAAACCGGTTTAAACTAGTTTATTGTTTTTTGTTATCCATTTATTCAGTTCTGCAAGAACTTCGTTGTTAAAATAGAGTGTGATCGTATTTAAATTCCTGTGCAAACTCCTTATTTATTTAACCCCTCGTAATAAATTACTCGAACACTACGTGTGAGCATACCAAAGATAATTTGAAAATATTAAAAGTTGTGTCAACATATAAATAATTTCGATAAAAACTGAAAGTAACATAGTTACAATTATTTTATTCGTTCGCTTCATTAGAAGTTCAACTTATTTTTTGTTAACATTGTTTAATGTCATCATATTAAAATTGTTGTGAAGTTATAAATAATTTTTAACAGAACACTCATAGAGTGTGATCGTATTTAAATTGTCGTGCAAACTCCTTATTTATTTAACCTCTCGTAATAAATTACTCGAACACTACGTGTGAGCATACCAAAGATAATTTGAAAATATTAAAAATGATGTGAACTTACAATTAATTCCGATAGAAACACAAAGTAACATACCTACAATTATTTTATTCGTTCGCTTCATTAGAAGTTCAGAGGAATTACATTCCGAAAATATTAAAATTAACAAAACATAAACATTAGAAAGTTATTTTTAACACAACACAAGATGATTAAACTTAAAATTTATTACATGAAACTCTTTGATTGTTAAATGGAGAAGTAAAATTTAAGTCAGTGTTGCAATTCAATACAGAAACTATCAGTAAAAGAACAAGTTCTAAAAGAAAAGTGCAGAAACAAAACTTAAAACACAATGTTGCAATCTAAATTGGAAAGAAAATTAAAAATACAACTTACAAACAAAATGTACAAAGCGAAAATAAAATTGTAGAAGCAAAATTAATACTACAAGTTTAAAAAATTGAAACTGACATGAAAATACAGAAACAAAATTAAAACAACGCTACAATCCAAATTCAAAGTACAAGTTCCCAAAAGTAAAGTGCAGAAACAAACTTAAAACACAAAGTTGCAATCCAAATTGTAAAAGAAAAATAAAAAGTACAAGTTAAAAAAATTGAAAATACAAACTAAAAAATAAAAAATACAGAAACAAAACTTAAAACACAATGTTGCAATCCAAATTGCAAAAGAAAATTAAAAGTACAACTTTGAACACAATGTTATAATAAAATTCCGAAACAAAATAAAAATTACAAGTGAAGAAATACAAAAATGCAAACTGAAAACTAGAAATGCAGAAATAAAAAATTTTAAAGTACACAATGTTGCAATCTAAATTGCAAAATGAAAATAACAATTAGGAAACAAATTTTAAAAAATGCAAAACTGAAAACAAAAATACAAAATAAGATTAAAACAATGTTGCAATCGAAAGTACACAAAGGAAAATAAAAATACAAACATAAAACATATACGAAACATTATGTAGTAGTATAGCACGCAGATCTCACCAACATTGTCCGGAAATCTCACCAAAGTTGGTGCAAACTCATGTTATTAAAACAATAACGTGCTTTGTTTGTAAGTTGTATTTTTAATTTTCTTTCCAATTTAGATTGCAACATTGTGTTTTATGTTTAGTTTCTGCACTTTTCTTTTAGAACTTGTTCTTTTACTGATAGTTTCTGTATTGAATTGCAACACTGACTTAAATTTTACTTCTCCATTTAACATTCAAAGAGTTTCATGTAATAAATTTTAAGTTTAATCATCTTGTGTTGTGTCAAAAATAGCTTTCTAATGTTTATGTTTTGTTAATTTTAATATTTTCGGAATGTAATTCCTCTGAACTTCTAATGAAGCGAACGAATAAAATAATTGTAAGTATGTTACTTTGTGTTTCTATCGGAATTAATTGTAAGTTCACATCATTTTTAATATTTTCAAATTATCTTTGGTATGCTCACACGTAGTGTTCGAGTAATTTATTACGAGAGGTTAAATAAATAAGGAGTTTGCACGACAATTTAAATACGATCACACTCTATGAGTGTTCTGTTAAAAATTATTTATAACTTCACAACAATTTTAATATGATGACATTAAACAATGTTAACAAAAAATAAGTTGAACTTCTAATGAAGCGAACGAATAAAATAATTGTAACTATGTTACTTTCAGTTTTTATCGAAATTATTTATATGTTGACACAACTTTTAATATTTTCAAATTATCTTTGGTATGCTCACACGTAGTGTTCGAGTAATTTATTACGAGGGGTTAAATAAATAAGGAGTTTGCACAGGAATTTAAATACGATCACACTCTATTTTAACAACGAAGTTCTTGCAGAACTGAATAAATGGATAACAAAAAACAATAAACTAGTTTAAACCGGTTTAAACCAGTTTAAACACCTGTAGCAAGACAAACGAAAGAAATTCCTAGCATTACTAACAAAGGAATTTATAAACCCACTAACATAAGGGAACAGCAATCATCTTTGGTATGCTCACACAAAATGTTCGAGTAATTTATTACGAAAGGTTAAATACATAAAAAAATAATACTACAATTACAAACTACATCATATTGTGTAATATTACTGTTACTAATTTAAAATATGTTAAAGCACCTGCGTACGAGATTACAAACTAACTGCGTTTGGGTACAAGATTACAAACTAAATGCCTTTGGGTACGAGATTAAAATTTAAAAGTATAAATCCAGCGCAGCAAGCCGCGCCGCGCACTATAGAATTACTAGTGTTAAAGTAAAGCCAATCATTGGTATACTCTCTGTTGTTAAATCATTTATTTTAAAATACCAATTTTGTTACAAAGTTACATCTAATAATAAACTTTGAAATATATCTTTGCTGATCTTTAAAGTTACAAGACTTTTAGAAGTTACATTTACTAAACGTGTACAGGAATTGTTCATACATTCTTATGTTCATCTTCGGATAAGTTCGGCAATTTTCAAAACCATTCGAGTGGTACATTAACCAACATGTACGGGAATTGTGGATAAACTCTCATGTTCATCTTCGGCAATGTTCGGAAAACTTCGGGAAACTTCGGCAATCTTCGGAAATCTTCGTGTGGAGTTCTTGGAATTTCCATTTATTACTGTTAATAATAAACAATCAATAAAAAGTAAACACATTTCCTGTTTGTACTCTGCGTGCTGTAATTAGTCTAAAACAATTTTATTACCACACTTTGTAAATTACAATTATCGGAAAGTACTAAAGGATTAACTGATAAACTTAAAAGTATATCTTCGGAGAACTAAAAATATAGTTAGTGAGTGACAAGTGGTAGTGCATCGATACTAAACTGAAAAAAAGTTACGGGAAGATTTATGATTGTAGTTAACGGCAAGTGTTAGTGCAATTCCCAACAAGCTTTCAAGTGTAGTGTCGGTAAACTTGCAACTAAATCTGTTGTGAACTAAAACAAGTTCGGGAAAGTTTTATTATTATATTTACTGGTAAGTGTAAAAAAATTCTTGAAAAGTGTATCTTTGGTCAACACATTGTGAATCATAACATAAAAGTCTACATAAGAAACCTTGTCATTTAAAAAACTGTGAAAACAAATATCAAAGTTCTGTGTACATCATTGTGTAAAATATTTACTGTATAAGACAGAATAATTCAAATTGCTATTACATATTTAGTGTGTCAATAATACAATGGAAGGACAGTCTGTCATCTGTATCATGTTGTCAGGGCAAGAAGCACGTGGATATGAAAATCCAAACGAAGTTTTATTTACATGGGAAGTGATAACACAATGTCGTGCTACGGGTGCAAGGGTAAGCAATGAAGCTTATTATAAGTTATTGCAGGCGTTGTTTATGCATTTTGGTTGTGATCCTCATGTTCTTTTGAAAAAATGTAAGTCTGCAAAAGATATTATTGATTTATATCATGTAAGCTTCTTTCGTCAAGATAATATAAAGAATTTAGCTCGTGAAAAGTTTATGGAACTTGTGTCTGAAGGAAAAGCTAATAGTTTAAGTACAGATGACTTTACCGTGTTCATGCAAAATTTTATAAACTTTCCAAGTCCTAATACTAATACTGTATCACAACCTAACATGTATGGGAGTGGTAAAACAAATGAATATTTTCGTATTGTTAATAGTACAACCAAACAATATACTTATTTTGGACTTACAGGAAAGGAAGTTACAATTGAACGTATGCAAACTGAAGGAATAGATGATCCTGAAAAATATATTCAGTTATTATTTGAATTTGTAAAAGATCATGTGTTAAATGATGCCGATAATGATATGTATGTTGGTATAACAATAGAAAGTTCTGCTTCTACGATTAATAAACCAATATACGTTTCGTGGCGTCAAAAGTCAAATTTAACTTCCGACATTTTATTTCGTAATATTGAAAATGTTTTAAATAGTAATGAAAATTATTTATTAGGTGATACAGTAAATTTCAAAATTCATATTGTTGATTCACGTAAAGGTAGGGGACGAACTATGGGTTCAGCAAAATATGTTGATCTTATAACACACATGCATCAATGTACTATTCCTGTACAAAAGGATGTGTATTGTCTTTCCAAGAGTATTATTCTTGGAATGGGTAGGGCTGATCATCGTTATAATTACGTATATGAATTGAAAAATCATCCTGAACGATTGATGAAACAAGCAAAGGAATTATGTGTCAGTACTAAAGTTGACATTGAAATCCATGATGGATGTACTATTGATGATGTAAAAAAGTTTCAAAATAAGCTAGCACCTCATTATCAAATTGTTGTTTACGAAAAAAATCGTTTAACTCGAAACTACAATGTAATTTATCCGGGAATACATGCATCAAAGAAAATTTTAATTTTGTATACTGAGGGACACTATGAATTAATTACTAGTATTACAACACTATTAAACAAGAAAAATTATTGTCAGTATTGTTTGGAAGCTTATCATCGTACAGAAAATCATAAGTGTAACTTCAAATGTTCAATGTGTCAAAAGTATCACAATGTTTGTAATAATGATAATAATATTAAATTCGAATGCATTGATTGTCATAGACTGTTTTCTTCAGAAGAATGTTTTGACAATCATAAAACAATAAATGTTTCCGGAAAAAGTTTATGCGAAACAAAGAAAATTTGTGTCCAATGTGGTGATATGATTGACATGCGTTCACGCAAGTCTAAACATGAATGTGATTAACGTTATTGTAAAACATGCTATACATATGTAAGCGCTGACCATATTTGTTTTGTTCAAACGGCTATCATACAGCATGTAGATACCTTTTTGTACATTATCTTTGATGTAGAAACAATGTTACTTCCTAAAAATGAACAAGGAGAACAAGAACATCACGTAAATTTTGTAAATTGTATTCATGCCTGTTACAAGTGTAAGGACATGAAACTTCATGATACATGCTTTGTATGCGGCGATAAAAATGGAATCCGTTCGTTTGATTTCAACAACATTGAAGAATTTGTTAATCATGTATTAATATCTCGACCAATGTTTAAAAAATCATTGTACTTTCCCATAACGACAGTAATTATGATATGCAATTCTGTGCTAAAACTTTGATCATAAACCATCATTTTACACCGGAAGTAATAATGTCAGGACAAAAAATTATTGAAATGCGTTTAGGACAAAAGATTTACTTCCGTGACACATATTTGTATATGGGAGTTAAATTATCTAAATTACCTAAGGCGTTAGGTCTTTCTGCAAAATTACGAAAGGGAGATTTCCCGTACTTGTTTAATTAATTAGAGAACCAAAATTACATAGGCAAAATTCCTGATCTAAAGTATTTTGATCCTGATTCAAGGAGCACTGAAGATCGAGAGCAACTTATCATATGGCACAAAGAACGTACTGCAAGTAATGAGGAGTATAATCTCCAAAAGGAAATGATGGAATATTCTCGGAATGATGTTAAAATTTTAGCAGAGGCTGTCATTAAATTTTCAAACTTAATTGAAGACAAAACAAATGGTATCCAATGTTTTATCGCTGCACCAACTATTGCTAGTTTGGCAATACTAACATATCGTACATTGTATTTACCCAAAGAAATTATTCCAATTATTCCACCTTATGGGTTTGACCATCGTGATCGTCAAAGTCTGAAGGCAATGTATTGGCTACGATACTTAGAACGTACAACTGGCAATAAAATTCTTCATTCTGGAAATGGCTTGGAAAAACGATTCGGGAGGTATAAGGCTGATGGATTTGAAACTAAAACAAATACAGTTTACGAATTTCATGGATGTTACTATCACGGGTGTTTAAACTGTTATCCTACACTACGACACGTGTCCCTAGATTCTACCTCTAAGCAATGTACATCACTACAAGATCGGTATGAAAACACCACCACAAAAATAGCATTTCTTAAAAAATTAAATCTTAATGTCATTCAAATGTGGGAATGTGAATGGGACCACATGGTAAAAAATGATAAAAAATTACAACAGTTTATTCAAACATAGTGTCATGATCTTGTCGACCATCTGGTACCTAAAGATAGTTTTCATGGGGGACGTACAGAATGTTTTAATGCCTTGTACGAATGTACCAGCGAAGAGTTTGTGCCATATTATGATGTTACCAGTCTTTACCCCTGGGTAATGGCACGTAAGCCATTGCCTATAGGTAAACCTATAATATACAAGGGGCCTGACTTTCCACAAGTGCAAAATATTCATGGGTTAGTTAAATGTAGTATTTTACCTCCCAAAGACTTATATTTTCCAATTTTACCATATACATGTAATGAACGCCTTTTGTTTGGGTTATGTCGTACGTGTATGGAACAAAGTGACAACAATTGCATCCATAATGATGCCGAGCGTGTCCTTACTGGTACATACTATACTCCTGAACTTCATGTAGCTTTAGATTTCGGATACAAAATTCTACAAATTATCGAAATTTGGGAATTCAAATTATCCGGATCAGAAGATAATCTGTTTAAAGATTATGTCAATTCCTTCTTAAAAATGAAACAGGAGTCTTCAGTATTTCCTAACTGGTGCAAAAGTAAACAAGATCAAGAGAAATATATTGCAGACTATTATGAACATGAATGCATTCAGTTAACGGAAAATAACATTGAATCAAATCCTGGTCTAAGATATATTTCCAAAATATTTCTCAATTCCTTATATGGCAAATGTGGACAAAGAACATATTTATCTCAATCTGTAATTGTAGATACTCCAGAAAAATTTTTAAGCAATCTATGGGCACCACAACTGTATTGCCTATTGGAGAGCGACATCTCATTGTATCATATAAAATCATTGAAAACAAAAACAAGCCATGGAAATTTTCCAATGTTGTCCTTGCAGCCTTCATCACCTCCTGGGCGCGTCTAAAACTTTACGAGTTAGTAACAGCTATAGATCCTGATCGTGTATTGTACTGCGACACTGATAGTATTATGTTTGTACAACCACTAATGAAGAGCCTCCACTTTCTTTGGGTTCCTATTTGGGTCAGTTAACTAATGAAGTTCCTGATGGCTGGGAAATTGATGCATTTATAGGCTTAGGGCCAAAAAATTATGCCTATAGAATGAAACAAGTTCAAACAGGAAAAGTAGATTATGTATTTAAAATTAGAGGAATAACTTTAAATCATCGTACACGACAAGAAATTAACTTTGATCATTTTTATCAACTAGTTCGGGATAAAGCTGAGAAAAAACAGTTACACAATCCAGGAAGAATTGTTCGTAAGCCAGGGTTTGTCATCGTATCCAAGTCTGAAACTAAAACACATCAGAAAGTTCAAAATAAAAGACGACGATTAAATCATAACAGTATTACTGACTATAGAACATTGCCATATGGTTATCAAAGTATTAAGTGTGTTAAATGATTGGTATTCTATGTATATGTAAATAGTAGACTGTCTAAAGGTACCATGATGGAGTAACATGGTCATAATATCATCAAATATGTCCATAAGTTTCACAAGACCTATCTGTTGGTACTTCTACGTACATATAATGTAAATATGTCAATAAGTTATGAAGAATATTCTAAGTATAGTAAATATCTTATCTATATATGTATATAAATATGCCAATATTGGAAATAGAATATTGTAGATTATATAAATATAATAAAACGTTACAATTTACAATAATATGTTTTATTCCTATGACTATATCCAAACAAATATTGATATAATACGAAGTATCTGTATTCTATATAAGATAAAGGAAGAATACGTATGCTTCATATAAGGTTATTTATACGTATTTATCATATTTTATGTTCCTACAATAAATGACCCTACGTTGGAAACCATAATGATGGCATAATGTCTTCTACAAGGTGAACAAGCATCTTAGAAGTAAATAAAGGTACCAATAAATGTCATTAGAATACTGTAGTGAAAAGATATCTATATGTAAATGGCTTATAACACAGTGAAATCCTATGTACTTAAAATACCACTAGAACATGTCTAACAAACATCTACGTACGTAAAAAATCACAATATATACATTCTAACATGGTATTCAAGGTAATCTATATACATAAGCAATCAGAATATAAGTCTACAATATAATCAGCTCATGTGATTGCCTTCACCTAGCATATCACCACAACAAGATATACAGCTCTACATTACGATAAAATAAGGCTACAATCCAATATTAATACAATACAACCAACATTAATACAATACAAACACTTCAGGTGTTTGCATCCAGCCTAGTATAGCCCCTAAAGCTACGCAACCCAACAACACATGCTTAAAACACTTACATGCAAACGAAAGATAATATGTCTACAATATGATACATATATTCCTGTCCCAATATCAAAACCAAATATACATACATACATACATGTATCCACTTACAAACTATTCATATATACATGCAATTTGTCATTCGTCTAAGCTTCGTACACCATTAGACCCATACAGTGTCCAAAAGACAATATTCTATGTTAAAATCTCATATCAGCTACACATACATGTACCCACTTACAAACTAATCATATATACATGTAATTTCTTATTCGTCTAAGCTTCGTACACCATTAGACCCATACAGTATCCAAAAGATGATATTCTATGCTAAAATCCCATATCAGCTACTGAAAATACAATATCAATACATAAAATACGTTTCTTAGAGTTGCGCCCATTTCCTTCCACATTATCTCATACATTTATGTACAATATGTAGTGCTCTATATTACTTATATCCCAATATACCTCTAAATATACGAAAAACACAAAAAACATTCTTTGTAACCTTTTCTTTAGCATCTCATTAATATTCATTATCATCTCATTAATATTCATAAATAATTAATTCAATAATCTAGTTTTTTTAAAAGGATAAAATCATTTATGCGGAAATACCTTTTAAAAAATCTTGTTTGAAGACTTCTTCCAAAAAGCACAAATGGGAAAGTTGTATTACGTACACAATTCATTCACTCTTTTTCCCCCTTTAAAACTCAGGTAGGAAGGGCCACTCTTTCTCTCACACTATGTGGCAAGGTCCTTAACAAAATGCGTAACAAGTCGAACGCTAATTTAAAAGTGGTCCTTTGCTCAAAAGCAGACTACAATTCCCCCATGCAATCTTATGTCAATAGTTCAGCAATATGTTCTTTCGCTTTCCATTCCAATAACTTTTAAAAGTAACATGTAACTATCTGTTTCTTAAAATCTCTGTCCTTCAAATAATAAGTGCTATTTCTCCGTAGGGTGCAAGTCACAGTCCCAATTAAACAAGGTCTTTTACTCCATGGACAGCACACTTCGTCCCCTCCAACAAGCCGGACCACCCAAAATTACAACACACACATACAAGCAGCTGTCTCTCTCTCTCTCTTCCCTTTCTTTACTTCACCTCATCAAAGGGTTCTCTGCCTCCCCCCCGCCATCCTTACCTAACATTCAATGTCTTTTAACATTTGTTCTTTATCCAGATTTTCCCATGTTTTCTAAATACATGAAACTAAATTATTTGACATGTCTGTCTCACTTCCTGCGGTTAAAGTATTATCCGACATCTATATGTCACGTTTAAGTGACACTTTCTTCTTTCTTTAAATGACAGAAGGTTCAAATTATGATAGTGTTACATAAAAGCTTCTCAATTACGAATACAAAGGTATTTGTCGCCAATCCTTTGTTTCTAAGGCCACACACGATGGTTACATTTTCCAATATACCTACTTTTTTATCCTTTGTTTTCCGCCTTCCCCCTTTAGTTACCTCACCTTACGACATCCCATTCTTTCATTATACGTGTCTTCTTTCTTTAGAATTAGTTTCTTGAATACCAAGACCAACTGTGTTTAAGATTAACGAAAAAACCTGTGTGGACATGTTCTGAAGTTTCTTCAGCTATTTCTGAGCACTTGAGGGATGAATAAGGAAGGAAGAAACAAGTTTCTTAAAGGCTTGGGGAAAAATAGTAAGTAATCAGCATAAATTGTATAAATCAACATAAAATTGTATTAAAATATATAATAAAATAGATCAGAGGAAATTTGCATCCATTTTCGTGGGAAATTTACACTGTTGATCAATTTCTATGAGAATGAAGGAAACTTGTAATAGTTTTCGTGAGATTTTCGGTCTGTACACACATTTTGGTACAAAATGGCCGATTTTAGGTCGATTTTCGTGAGATTTTGGGAACATGGGTAAATTTTGGTAAAAATGGCGGATTTTAGCCCCATTTTCGTGAGATTTTGGGAACATGGGTAAATTTTGGTACAAAATGGCGGATTTTAGGCCCATTTTCGTGAGAAATTCGGAACAAGTTCGTGAGATCTGCGTGCTATACTACTGATGTGATCCCAGCATGACAGAGCACCTGCAAATTTTGACAGGAATATGCAGACCTATCTAAATGAAACATTCCCAGATCGTTGGATTGGGAAAGAAGGACCGATGTCATCTTTGCAATGCGGTCAATGTCGACAGTATCAGACTGTGAACTGTTTGCAGGTATTCCTCACAGCTGTCTTGTGTACACATACTGCATTGCACAAATACTGCAAGGTACCTCTGAGCAGGCCCTATCCAGGGGGGTCTAGGGGGCCCCTAAATTTTGGCTGCCCCCTAAAATTTTCACGGTAGACTGGCAAATGAACTATAATATGGTGATGAACTATAATATGGTTGCATCGCCCCCCCCTAACTTCACCCGGGCCACCCCTAAATTTTTGGGCTGGCTACAGGCTTGCCTCTGAGTATTTCACAGTTATCCTACTTTGGACGAGACAGAATAAATCGGTAGTTTGAGACTGCATTTCTTTGTATCATTGTGCAACACGCGCAACAACTTGTGTTTCGTCAAAGTTTCATTGCTTCTCTGTGTATTACGAGGAAGAAATCTTTTAATGCAGCTTACTTTCGCCCAAATTGTATTCACATAATTTTTGGGAGTCACTGTTGTCACGTGAAGAATCCTTTGTACTCTCGTTCATCATACATGATATTTTCCGCCTGACTGTCTTCTGCACAGTCGTTAAAATCCTAATCTGGATCAAAGTTATTTTTTCCATTTTCACACACTCTTAACTTGGACAGGAAGCTGTTCATTTATCATCCGTTACCATTAGCCTAGAAGATATAACTGTGATATGTTAAAGACTTCTTTTCATTTAAATTCTTCTTCTGAGAGTTTATTCTTTGCTGAGACAAAATAGATCAATAACGCATGTGTATCTATCTCTCTTTCGAATTCTAAGTGTTCGAACTTGAACGATGTACTATTATTTTTGATTGTTCAAATATTTTACTTGATTATTATTGATTTTCCTTAGTCAACGTTTGATAAAATACTCGAAGGAATACTCACTCGGAGTCATCCTTGCACCGCCCCAGTATACATCCGATTGTACACAAATTTAATCTACAGCTAAAAATAATGGACATTCCCTTTTGCCCGATTTCGATCCGACATTTTATTCTTCAGATGGTTGTTTTTGCACTTTTTCGAAAATTTTCGGGTGGTCATAGCTCTGAGGCATTTCTACACGCCGGTTGGTGTATACGTTTCGTTTTCATTGCATGTTGGGGACAGGAATCACCTCCCGGCGTTTACTACATTGATTAAATTACACCACACACACACTCAGACTATATATATATTAGGGATGGCCAATTCCGGAATTTTTACTTTCCGGAATCCGGAAAGTAAAATCGGAAAATTCCGGAATTCAGAGAAATTCGGAAAAATTCCGGATTTCGGAAAAATTCCAGAATTCAAAAAAATCCGGAATTCAGAAAAATTCCGGATTTCGGAAAAATTCCGGAATTCGGAAAAATTATTTTTTCTTTTTGTAATCCTGAGAATTTTGTTCAAATGCAAACGAACAAATTTCCTTTTTGTAATCCTAAGAATGTATGATGCAAGTTAAGCTGAAACTTACATCCTAAAGTATACACTACTCAATCTTCCCATGGTTAATGAGATATAGTCCAAAAGTACGATGTACTCCTAATATTTAATTTTTGTTTTACTGTGATATTGTCCAGAGGTAATACATATATCACACTGAGATAAACAACTTGACATGATGTTATCATACGTAGTTTTCCAGAAAATCGTGAGAAACGAACTTTTATGAAGTTAAAATATGCGTCGCTTGTTGCCAGTGTGATGCAATTGATAACTTTTATGCTGGAATAGTCTTATTATTATTATTATTATTATTATTATTATTATTATTATTATTATTATTATTATTATTATTATTATTATTATTATTATTATTATTATTATTAATCGTTTATGTACTGTAAAAGAAAAATATGAACCGTTAAGTAGTAGATTTTATCTGTTGTTTTTTGATATCTTCTAACAGTAATA
Source organism: Thermobia domestica (assembly GCF_964235325.1). NCBI lineage: Eukaryota > Metazoa > Arthropoda > Insecta > Zygentoma > Lepismatidae > Thermobia > Thermobia domestica. Next base: position 77,634,969 of record NC_137462.1, on the reverse strand, counting down.
ACAAACTGCTTGTAAATACGCAATGATTATCAAGGACAATGGCATATTAATGTAAGGACTACTCTGCAGACTAGCAATAAACAATAACAGATAATCAATAGTTGCAAAAAAAAAAAAAAAAAAAAAACTAACTTGGGCATGTCAGAATGTTCGCGAGAATATAGGGACGCATTGAGACTCTAGCAAAGAGGGTTGTGTTATTATTACTCAAAGGGCCGTACGATGGAGGCATTAACGCTAATGTTAATGGCACTAATGAGCACTTACTTGCTCTAGCGGTTAACCTCATTTTTGAGATGATTCTTAGAAGTGGGCGTGTTGGCATGCAGTTAGAAGACTTATATCCATTATTTAAAAAAGCACACGTTATCTTTGGAGTACTAACGATTTGCGTCACTATCGAACACTAACATAGCACTAGCGACGTTTAAAGTCGAAATTGGAGTCTGACATAACTGGCTTGTCAACTTCACGGACATTATTTTTTCCTTGAATGCGAGAATTTTGCGCCTGGGAAATTTGCGCCCTACTACAAAAAGAGGGGAAAATGCGCCGGCTATATATTTGCACTGGGATGTTAGCGCCCTACAATTCAACTTATTTTTGTATTGTGTAAAATAACTTCCACTCACATTTGAACTAGGCTTGCCTCTCATCGTCTCAGTGAGTTACTCCATCCGTTATAATATTCCGAACAAATGAAAATAAAATACAATTTTAGTTAACTAAAGGGCAATCCATACAAATACAATTTTTCATTATACTACAAAATTTACAATAAAAGTATAAATGACTGATATATATTAAATAATTATTTATTAATATAATCAAAGAGTATAATTTAATCTACAAAAGGCTGTTTGGCTCTACCCAGATATCTCTGTTCACAATCATTGCGAGTTGTTTGGCTTTTCAGGACACAAAATAAAGAAAATAAAATGTAAAGTGAATGTAAAATCAGTTCAGTAATATTATCAAGAAAACTATGTACAGTGTGTTTACTTGCTGGAATACACTTCAAACACACAATTGCGTTCAGTCGTTCTTTCAGAAAAAATGTTCCGGGGGGCACACTTAGTATTCCGGAGGGGGGGTCACTGCTGGTACTATTCTATTTATTATTATATTATAGACGTATTATTTTGGTCTCCTCCGAGGGGGCACTCTGAGAGCTCTGGGGAGGCCAGTGTTCCCCCAAAATCATCTCTGGAAAAAGCAGTGATTGCGTTGATCCGTTGTGTTCTTTTGGCTTATATTGAAGTTTATTCTCCCCTTATATAGCCACAATGAAAATAAATCACAAATGGCATGGTTGTGGGGGGAGGATTGTTTATGCTGTAATGTCAGCCCCTCCGAGCAAATGCGTAAGCTTCAATAGGTTCTTTTATTTCGCAGGGCTCAAACTTCCCGGTGGAGGTACATCGCAGGCACAATTTTCCCTGTTCTTGAGGTAGGGCGCAATTTTCCCTGTTCTTGAGGTAGGGCGCAAATTTCCCAGACGCAAAATTCTCGACACCGTTCGAATGACCTCGGAAGACTATATCTTTTTCAATACTTTTTTTATATTCTTTTACTCGAGATTTCTTCATAGCTTCTTATTAAAATACTTACTAATATATCCTCATTTTATTGTCCTAACCAATTAATATGGGTATGTTGTCAGTAAAATATTTAGATTGATCGAGCCTCTGGTGTGTAACCACAATATTTCATATCATCCCTCCATTAGAAATCTTGGCTAAACGAACCAATATATGTTGACAATAAAATAGTTTAGAATGATTGAGCCCCTGGAAATAACCACAGTATTTCGTGACAGACCCCCCTTCCTATTACCACATTCTGGCTACGTGCCTGACTCAGCTAATTCTCTACATTCTTTACCAAGCACACATTTTCTAAAGCGGAAAATGCTCTCTAAATACCTAAGCTCATTATTTTCAGCAGATGCGCAAATTGGGTAACATTCTATTTACATGAATGTTATATAGCTTATGTCGATTACTGGAAACCGCTTCTCGCTATCTATTACCGTATTTACTATATAATGATTAACGTTAAAACCGGAAATGGTTGATTTGTACCGCTTCCGGTTTGAATATTACATTCATCAGGGAACTCGATTCTTAACTATTGACTCTGTACATCGTGGCCAAAATTGATGGTAATCCATCAGATAGTTCTTGAGACTGTTTGTTTCACTGACGGACAGAATGAATATATGGCTATAGAGTTTTGATAAACTAAATTCGCTAATGAGTGATGATGGAACAAATATAAGAAAGGGAACCAAGAGTAGGCCTACTACCGGGAAAATTTTCGAACTCAAAATTAGCAATCGAAAACCCACATGTCCTGGGTTAGAATACCATAGATGAAAACTCTACCACTGAGTCATCAATCACCCGCTTATTAGTTTTATTAATTATTATATTAATATAAATTAATGAATGCCTGCTTATGTTAATTATTCAACAATTACATTGTATACTTCGTAAAGTCAAAATTGTAAATTTGTATTTACTGTACATACAGTGAGCGCAGAAAGTGTTCGTACACCTATGCTATTGAAACGAGAATGCCTGCGAAACAGAAACAGAAAATTTAAGAAGTGTAATAACACACACAATATGAATAATGAAAACTAAGCTTTATGAATATATCAATAAAGAACCACAAAGACAAGTTTAATGGTCAGAAAGTAAATAAATTCCGTAGAAAGTGTATAGAGTAAACGCAAAAAGAGATCGTACACCTGACGTACGAATACGAAACAAAGATACCACAACTGGGGTTCACTAGTATTCACCTGAGTATACACCTCTGTATAGCTTGACGAATAACAGAATGAGTTTAGTTGTGAATAGGAGTGAAAAAACTGCACGGTGGGCTGTCAAAATGGGAAGCAACCGAACAGAAACAAATGAGGAGACAGGAAAAGTAATTATTAAATTGTTTAAGAAAGGTACGTATTTCAGAAAGATAGCAAACCTTGCAGACAGGCCTCGTTCAACAGTACAAACAATAATTGCGATGTATAATGTTTCTATCACTGTGCGAAAAAAAAAAAAAAAAAAAAACTGGAATACCAAGAGTGTTGAGTGAACAAGATAAACGTTACATTATTAGGGAAAGAAAAAAGGTTCCGAAAAGTAGTGCTGTGCAATTGGCAACGAATCTGGAAACACGCGGTGTTAAAGTATCAGCCAGTACAGTGCGGAATATTTGCAGGGTATCATGGTCGGATAGCCAGAAAAATGTTATGGGTGAACAAGACAAATCGTATAAAGAGACTAAAGTTTGAAAAAGAGTATAAAGATAAGGGATCAGGCTTCTTTCTGGAATAGGATCATATTTTCGGACGAAAGTAAATTTAATCTTATCGAATCCAATGGGAGGCGTATGGTATGGCGCAAGGTGAATACAGAGATGAATCCTCAAAATCTCGTCCCTAAAGTAAGACACGGTGCTCGTCTGGGGTTGAATGAGTGCCTCAGGAGTGGGTCGTCTCCACTTTATCGATGGAGTGATGATCCACAAAGTGTATATTAACATATTAAAGGAAAATCTCCATAATAGTGCGCAGAAAACAATTTATTGTTCAGCAAGGCAACAACTCCAAACATACAGCGGAAAATACTCGATTGTGGCTACTCTATAATACCTTGAAACAGCTTCGCACACCTCCCCAATCCCCAGACATGAACCCCATAGAACATCTATGGTCTGTTCTGGAAACAAGAATCAGAAGGCACAGCTTCTCTACTAAAGAAGGTCTGAGAAAAGATATTTAAGAAGAATGGAACATAATCAGTCCCGAAGCTACTGAACTACGAACTACTACAGGTGAAATCAATGCCACGAAGACTACAGACAATCATTAACGCACAGGGTAATCCCACTAAATATTAAATAACGTAATATACTTTATAAGCATCCCAGCCCCCGCCAAGTGAACTTTGTGGTGGACAAACACCGTGCTCGTGGGTTTTCTCGGGGTTCTCCCGTTTCCTCCCACTCTTCATTCCACCATTTTCATTCATCTCTCATTATCACCGTCTCCTTTAGCCTCACCGGCATAACCGTGGGACGTAAAACTTAAAGATTTCATTTCATTTTACTTTATAAGCATTAATTCAAGCATAAGTGTACGGTGACTTTTTGCGTTTACAAAAAAGGAATTCTCTCTTTCTTCTGAACAAAACAGTGATTGTCTTTGTTTGGCCTTTCTCTTGTATATAGAAATAAAATGTATGAATGTGTAGTCTTAATTCTGGTTATATATATATATTTTCCACCTCCCGTTCTCATGCTAGCTGTTTCCAATATAAAGTATGCGCGGTGTACGAACACTTTCTGCGCTCACTGTAGGTATGTTGACAATAAGCGAATGTTATTAGAATATTTGTTGAGATTTCTTTTCCTTCACTGCCTTTCGCCTGGTGAAAAAGTAGTTTGCAGTGCTTTGGAGCAGCTGCAGGTGGAAACGCGATAATGTTTGAGACATACCGGCGACTTTTTTGTGTGTGAAAATAAGACCTTCCTCATAAAGCAGTAAATAACTGCAGTAGCAATTGTCTACGTAAGTGATAAAGACATATCCAACTACAAGAAACTAATACAGTATAGGTATATATTCATTATTGTGTTTCTCTTTTAACAGCTACTAGCTAGGAATGGCCAATTCCAGAATTTTTACTTTCCGGAATCAGAAAAGTAAAATCGGAAAAATTCCGATTTTTTTCTAAATTCCGGATTTTTTCCGAATTCCGGATTTTTTCCGAAATCCGGAATTTTCCAAATTCCGGAATTTTTCCGAATTCCGGATTTTTTCCGAATTCCGGAAAGTAAATTTTCCGATTCCGGAAAACAAAATTTCCGGAATCCGGAAAATTTTGGCCATCGCTAATATATATATATATATATATATATATATATATATATATATATATATATATATATATATATATATATATATATATATATAAAGTATTTATCTTTGTATAGGCGCCCTTTTGGTAGACTTGTCCACCGCCCTCGTTGGCATCCCGGCACGGGCCTGATAGACACCCGTACAATTTCTTTATGTGTTTTGCTTGAAACTAACAATTTTTTTTGACAACTAATACGGAATAATGCAATCGACGCAAATATATGGTAAATTATTGCAGCCTTATGCACAGTCGTTTTGACTTATGATTAGGGTCATACTAAATGCTTGACTACTGCAAGAAACATGTTAGTCAAACTCTTTAGTATGGCGCCAAACGACTCTGCATAATGCCCTTTGTATCTGTTTTCCTATGAACAAAGCCGCTTGCAGCTTGAGCAATGGAGCAGTTGCTCCCTCTGAATTTTAGGATTATCTGTTCTTTGAAATATATACCGGTAGTAATTTACTTTTAGACAAGCCGTCCATATGGGAATCTATCGCCTCCTCCTTTACATTCATAACTTTGTTACATACAGGAAAATGAAAACAACATAAGCGAACTTATCAATTTCTTTTAGATATAGGCCTAGTCATAACTTATACCATTGTACCCGTTGTATCAAAACCATTTTATTTAAGATTAATGCGTCATTTGGCTACACAAGAACTTGAGTTAAATAACAAATCAACTCACTGAGATAGAATTTTTAAATTTATTGTTCACGAAAATAATAACATCAAAGCGACCATGCGTTGTACGTTGTACTGTAAGCACTGGAGGAACCACGGGGAGGGCGGAGGGAGCAACCGCCCTTCCAAAGGTCCTTATATATATATATATATATATATATATATATATATTACTTCCAGCATTTACCGTTCGGAAATACAAATATAGCTTTCTCGCTAACAATCCAATCTGTGTTACAAGCCTACAAGGGTTTAATAAAAATGTGTGGTACTTAATACAGACATATTTGAATTTTGAATACTACTGTACCTAGTTCCATGAGGCGGTCACCATAAGCCCCAAAGGAGAGAAAATACACGGAGAAAAATTGTGGCGTTCATTCACAGTAGAAGAAATATATGTAAAATGGAATGTGATGTATAAATATGGTTTGCTGAGAAAAATGGATGCAATTTTGTTACATTTAAACGTCAAGTAGTAAAGTTTCAATGTAACAATCTAGAATTAAGGGGCACGACAATCTAAGAATATTGTATGTGCTACGCTGTTACACTCACGGTGACGTATAAAATTTTATAAGTCACGTGACGTTACGTTGAAACTTTCGTGTAAATCCGAAAGAAGTCGATCGAACCCGAACTAAGCCATTTGTGTTTGGTCAAATTATTAAATATTGTTTAGGGAAAACTAGTGTGTTAATGTGTGAAAACAAATCGGTATCATGGAATACGGTGTAGATTCAAGAGGTGTAAAAAGAGGTAGATGCAATGATGATAGTTGCGACTGCGATTACTACACGAGAGAGAAAACTAAAGGGTGGTGTGAGTATTGTGACCACCCTCCAACAAAACACCTGAGGATTGAAAAAGGTATGTGGAAATAATGTGTGATATACATTAAGTTGGAAAGGATGTAGGAATGCACTTTTGAATCTTCCCCAGAAGCAGCGTTGCCAGAGTGTACGATAAGTATCAAAACATATGATTTTAGGATTGGATAGAATATACATTTTCCACTGGTATTTTCTTTTTGCATAAAGAAGAACAACCGTTTAGGCAGAGATAAACAGGGCCAAAAGAACATGACTGTAAAACGAATGAGCAAGCAAAATGACACTTTTTGAATCCCTGTCCGTTTCAGCGGACAAATTTCAGGTCAGGAAAATGACTATAAAATCACAATGAAACTATTGTACCATTGTTCTTCCGTGTTTGTACCTCTACACAAGAAACAGAGTTGGGTTTCTGGCCAATCCAACAGAATAATGGTACATCAAATATTGCGAATTAACGATCCTAACTGCTTTTTCAATATTTCCCTTTTATACAGCTTTACAAGTCATATGTAGAGAGGGAATAAAGATATATATATATATATATATATATATATATATATATATATATATATATATATATATATGGTAATAGTATACAACAGTGCCTCATGATCTGTGCGCGTGGATACTTCCTACTGTTGCACTACGTATAAAAATGATTTTATTACATTTAGAAGTACTAAGAAGCATCCACGTGCACGTGACATGCGATATGTGTTTCAAATCCCCCACATATACTCATGCACTACGTACAAGGGCACATTATTATTCTTCGCATACCATAAAACACAACGAAACACAACGCAAACCGACGTACATTTTATTTTATATTACTCAGTAATTAAATGAAAGTCGCATTTTTACCTCATTCTCAAGTTCCTATATCCTCAATGAATAATCCTTAAAAGACTGCACTTCGTGAGTCCTCGCTAAATGATGAGGCACTCTCGTATACTATATCCTCTGGGTATTATGACGATAAATTTGCTTCCGTAGTCTGCATGCGTGCCCAGATATGAATGTTTTTTCACTATGTTCAGGAGATTTATCATGAAATGCACATTTTTCACACTTTTGATGGATGACATTCTTGTATTATTTTTGGTGCAGTTTTATTATACGGATCCACATATTGTGAAATTTACAGAAAATGTCTTTAATTTGCGCATTTTATGTCGAGAACAGAACCCAACCAACCCCTGTGGGGCTTGTAACCCGTTCCTACTACTGCTACAACTACTAATACTAAAGATCCGTATAGTAAAACTGCATTAAAAAAAATAAAAAATATGTTTTTATTCCTTAGCATAACACACAAGAATGTTTTGGTTGTTCCCTAAGGGCAAGGTTCTAGATCCCATTGAACTGCAATAGAGAGGAAACAAAGTGTGCAGGATTACTTTTGGCGCACCACTAGAAAGATCTCAGGCCCGAAACCAGCCGCAGAGGTTTGGGGGAGGGGAGTGTGGCAAATCGTTAAACATTGTCTTAGCAATGCCCAAATTGTGCTTTGTATTAATAATAGCATTTTGTGTTAAGGTTTGGAAGAATCCTGAAAAGTTTAGGGGGGCCAGGCCTCCCTAGCTCCCCTCTAGTTGCCGGCCTGAAAGACCCGTAGGAAAATTATAAGTTGCTGCTTTACTTTTGGCACACCACATTGTGGAAGATTTACTGGCAAAAGTCAATACATTGCATGAAAAGACATATTTATAAAGAACAAATTTCTGCAGGTGATAAAATTAAATGCAAAGTGTTGGGGAGGTTCTAGAATACAGGTCCTCCCATATAGGTTAGTAGCGAGGTTGGTTCCCTTCTTTACGGTACCAGAGTTTAATATTTAATTCACATAGTATTGCCGAGCGAGCGTTAGCGAGTGAAGGTGGGTTAGAGTCCCGCAGGGCAAGTTGTTTTCTGTCTTTATTACGGCTAAATGGGAAGGGGGACCTCTGTTCTAGAACCTTGCAAAATTAATGCACATTTATTTTAGGGTTACAAGTGCTTTACGATAGATGAAATAAGTGAATGCATGTGAAAGATTATTGTATTATATACAATTTTCCACAGGCGGAATATTTCTGCACAGTGTAAAGATCATTGCCACCCCTTAATTGTTTTCTCCTACGCGTCAACTCAGCGTCGCTGACGCGCTTGGTCCCTTCTGTCGCAGCCTGTCGCTTCCGCTCGGGCCACCAGTTTCTCCCTACTTGGACTCGGCTAGATGGCATCGTGCTATTTAGTGGCCACCTAGTAGAGGGTTTGTGCTTTCTCACTTTTGTTTTTGCCATATATCCGGACTGCGTATATACACGGAAAACATAAAAGAATTATATTCCCTATTTATCAACAATTACTTCTGATGATCCTCTTGAAATTTATCTATGCCAAGTGAGATATTTTCATGTCGCCGAGCGCAAACCATCTAGGAGGCAATAGGGAAGAAATTAGTGAAAGAATTACAATTTTCTCAGTGGTTTCCTTCTTATTGTCCCCTAAAAGGTTTCCACTGGGCGACATGAAAATATCTCACTTAACATAGATAAAATTCAAGGGAGCCACAAGAAGTAACTGTTGAGAAATTACGATTCTTTTGCGATTTGCGTCACGGCTTTTGGATGTGTAGCATAAGAACTACACTGCGAGAAACAAAGTAACCAGGTAGCAAATAGAAAGCACGGATGTTATCTTAGCGAGTCAGCGTAAGGCGAAGCTGTGTGGTTGCGCAGGGGTGGTCCGAAGGGAACAGGCGCGTCAGTAATGGTGGGTGTGCGCAAGCGAGGGTGCCCACGGTGAAAAGTAGCATCTAATAGAGCCATCTTTCATATGCACACACTTATTTGCTCCGTCATAAAGCACTTGTAATGATTTTACACTAGCAACCCTACACTTGTAAACCTAACATACAACTGTATTACTTTGTATTTAATTGTGTCGCCTGCAGAAATTTGTTCCTTTAAACATGTCTTTTCATGAAAAGTATTGAATTTTACCTGTAAATCTTCCAAACTGTGGTGGGCCAAAACGACACCATCACTAAAATAATATACTTAATTATTTCGGAAGATAACAATAAGTTACCAATGCAACATATCTGCTTGTATACCATATAAAAATCAGGTATGTATTTCAATTTTTAAAGTAAGCGCTTCATGCAAACGCACAAACGTAGACGTTTTCAGCAGGAAATACTCATGCTTTCGTTCAAGGTGCTAGAATACAGGTCACCATTCCCATTTAGCTGTAATAAAGAGAGGAAGCAACGTGCCCTGCAGGGCTCTAACTCATCTCCACTCGCTAACGCTCGCTCGCCAGTACTTTGTGAATTACATATTAAACTTCGGTACAGAAAGGAAGTAACCTAGCTACTAATTTATATTGGGGACCTGTGTTCTAGAACCTTTCCAAAAATATCGTAAATCCTGGTCTTCCCTTGAATACACGTGTATAGTCTTATAAAGAATATGTACTGGTATAGAACCTAACCTCAGATGGCTAAGTGCTGAAGGTAGCTCTACTTTTTATTCTCTCCAACATCATTGTAAAAGATAAAGGGTACGTTAGGTTAAGTTCGATTAATTAAAGTTATATTTATTAATATCAACCACTCTAAATTGAACTAAATCCTCCGCTTTCCGTCCTCCGAAATAATTTACTGAACATGGTAATTCTTCCTGTGTAAACATTGATGTTAATAGGTGTACAATTTTAATGACAATGACTTAGGCATACCGTTACCACTAGTCCGTGGTACAGATATGTATATGTACTATAAATTATCACTCCTTAACATTGTATCCTAATTTCTTCCAAATAGTTTACTGCATTAGAATTGAGTTTTTAATTTACGACCATAAGCATGTATGGCTTAGGGTGGGAAAAGATATTCCTCCCCACCCTATTTTTGTAGATACCATCCGTATTTGGTGTAGCTGAGGGAAATCCCTATCAATCCTCAATCAGGACGGGCAGTCACAGAGATTGACCCCAGGATGTCCCAAATGCTAAGCCAATGCAATTCAAGGTATGACCTCTCAGTTTTACTGCATTGAAGTGCGTGTACCACTTATTGTGATAAGAGACATTATTTTTAAATTTAGACATGAAATATTGACAGTTGTAATGTTTAATTTTTCCTGATGTGAAAGTGACTCATGAGAAATAGATATTATGCAATGTTATGCCCTCAAAAAGAATGGCCCTGACTAGCACTCACCCCCAAAGTTTAACGTCGCGGACTCATTTGTCAACAAAAACGTGAACGAGACGTTGCACTTTTGTAAAGTAGCATTACCCCAAGTTTTTGTTAATTCATGTTGATAGAGGGGCCGCGCGAGCTTATTGATTGGAACATTCACCTCTGGTGCGTGCGGCTTGTCACCATGCTATTAGGTGTTAAGTTTTAATATTCACGAAGATCCATCCCCCAGCGGCGGCCTGAGGCCTCAGGCTCCTCGATCGTCTGCTCTCTTATTGTTCGCTTTATGAGTAACAGCACTAATTTCGTGAAAGTTAGTTTCCTACAAAAGTTGGTCAGGCCTTTCAAAAAACATGGACGGCAATATTTCAGACGTTGTTCAATAATCCAGTTTTAAACGTTTTTCTCAGTCCTACTAGGTTAATGCTGGATGGCATCTAATAACAAGGCCGTGATCGATTTCTTCTTAATTTTGTCCAGGCCTTTCATGCTCTTCAGTCATCGTGACAAATTGGCGGACGTTAAACTTTAAATTTAAAACAAAACTTCGGTAATGCTATAAATGTTAATGGAAAAAAAGCCAGGCTAATTTTCTGGCTCATTTTACGGTTGCATGCATAACACTCCAGCACGTGATGGATAAGGCTTGAGACTATTAAGAAGCGCACTGCGAGTCCAGCTCACCCACAAGTGAGTGTCGTCGCCAAATCCTTCAGAAATATCCCAAGCAATCACCTTCTGTATAAAAATGGGAAGATCAGCCTCGAAAAGAAGTTAAAGCTTACGTTTGAGATACCATTTCAGCATTAGGCTAAATTCAAAATCTGACTTATATTTTGAACATCTGTGTTAATTTTAAATCTGAAAAGGCTGTACACATTTTAGGTACTGATTTTTTTTTTTTTTTTTTTTTTTTTTTTTCAGATACAGCTGGAAGCTGGACACTAGGTGTAGCAGAAATAGTTAAAGAAGAAGTATCTACAGGAAGCAGTTCTCCCCACAGAGAAGAGCACGGTGCAGACCATGAGGAACAAAGTGTACACGTCAAAAGTAATGAGGTATTTGGCAATAGGTGTTCGAGGAAAATTTATCGGTATATTCATTGTGATTTTAGTACGTTCAGTTTTGATAAACTATGACACCATGTAAAGAGGCATGAATGGGCATTGCGGTATGAGTGCAGTTCGTGTAACTTGTGTAACTAAGTTCAAATTTCGTTCCTCATTATGCAGACACATTAAAAATTATGTCTACACGCGTTCGCAGTAATGCTAGCGGAATCAATCATAATAGATCTGGCAATAGTAACATCGATAGTATGAATGCAGAAATGGGTTTGACAAGGGAGTTGAAGGGACCAAACTGAGTGGTAGATGACAACTATGCAAAAATTGTGAATTTGTGTTTAGAACTAGAGAGAAAGCATTATGTGTACAAAAAAGGCCCTGACGAAAGTTGTAGACATTTTTCGAGATATTCTGCAGACCCAAAGATGTAACATTGATGTTAGTTTTTTGGGGTACAGATTTCAAGAGGAAGAAATATTATGAACAAATTGGAATATATGTACCGCCTACATGTATTGAGTTATCTAATGGCCAATTAGGGTATTATACTGGTGAAGAATTTGCTCTCATGCCTAATGAAATATGATATCTTCGTAACGCATTTTCGTAATCCGTGTAAGAAACAGAATGTTCCGGGCATCTTGTTTGACTTTTATAGTGGTCTCAGATATTCCAGCCATCAAATTCTATCTCCGAGTGACAGTAATACAATTTTAGTAAACTGTTACAAAGTGATGACATAGAAGTAGCAAATCCTATTGGAATTAAACGTTCTTTGCGTGGCAAGCTATCCGTGTTCTACATTTCTTTTCTGAATCTGCCGATCAGAACTGGCATTCGAACTGGATCTTCGATCAAAACTGGCATTCATACATTTGTTGGAGGTTGCCGAATCCAGTTCCGTAAACACACCAGATGCTAAGATGTTTCTGCTAAGGGATCTTTTAGAAACTATGGAAGAACGTTCAACGAAGGGAGTTTCATTTTACACACATGCCGGCACTGAAGTTTTTCGATGATGTATTTTGGCCTATCCAGGTGACTGACTTGCCTGTCAGAATATGGGTGGTTTTAAAGAATGTTTTTTACCTAACGTAAAGCAGCCGTGCCGATCATGTGAAATTATGTCCTCAGCATATGAAAGTACTTTCTACCATAACCAGTGTTTTTTAGGGACAGATGGAGCATTGCATAGACAAATGACACAAATATCGACATGTGAAAATGCTTTAGAGCGAAAGAAAGTGTAACAAAGGAATTTGGTATAAACTCAAAATCGATTTTGTGCGACATACCTTATTTTTCCCTAACAAAGGATATGTTATTTGACCCTAGTGTGTCTCGAAAGATATTTTCACGAAAAAAATTAAATGAATACATCAGTTCTTTTCAGTGTCATCCGTTTGTTAGTAAGAGCACGTATCCAAGAACTCTTGCTGTTAATATGCAGTTCATTTCCTCCAGTAGTGTATGTCTGAATTTTATTCTTCACTTACCTTTTATTCTCAGAAAGTTTTTTGAAAATTCCTATCCAGATTCATTTGCATTTTTAATTATGCTTGATCGAACAGTGCAAATAGTACTTTCGCCATATATACATAATGACATGCATTGGAAATGCTCATAGCTCGTCCCAAGAACTGTTTGTAAAATGTTATGGCAATTAGTCTTATACCAAAAATGCACATGCTTGTGCATATTCCTGAACAGATACGATACAAGATTATAATAAAACTTTACTAAACCATATCAAATCATTAGTTCGTTCAGACCAGTCCGTAAATCCAAATATAATGTACTTAATATATACAGGGTGAGCATAAAGTCTTTCCCTGATTACAAATATTTATTACAGAAGAACCGTTTGACATAATAATGTAAATACTGGTCAGTTACATAGGTTAGTATTACAAGTTTTTTTTAAGACCACTTCAGCGTGTGTCCCCTTGGTAGTTCGGAGAATGTCTAAGCGGTATTCCAGTTCCCGCCAGGTGATTTGTAACATGTCTTCTGTCACAGTACCCACAACTGCTTGTATCCTAGCCTCCAGTTCTCCGACGTCAGCAACAGGTGTGACATAGACTTTGTCCTTGATATAGCCCCATAAAAAAAGTCCAGTGGAGTAATGTCTGTAGCGGAGAGAGCGTGATACCACAGCACGCATTGCGATTTCTCCATTTCGCCAACTAACCCGCGCGCGCCAAGTAACGTACTGCGTCACTCTTGGGTAGCACTAGTGCCAGGGAAGGTTCTAGAACAGCATTTCCCAACCGGTGTGCCGCGAGGAAATCGAAACAAAATTATTAATTCTATAGCAACCAAATTGCAAGAAATAGGTAAAAAAATGTATATTTTTGTATTTCACATTACTATGAATTTCTACCATGGAAAAAATTACTGTAATTGTAATATATTATTCTACATCTGTTACTGTGTAGCAGACAGTATTTCGGCTCGTACACATTTCCACGGTTAGCTGCTATGCTACACTTCAATTGAGAGTCATACTAACACCGAGAAATGGAAGCGTTTGTACGGTACGCGTCAAGTGAACGTTCGTAGAACACTCATTCGCACGTGAATGACAGAACAACACTTTGTTCAACAGCTGTGTTTTGACTTCGACGCATCGCAAGCTGTGTGATTGCAATAATATGCATCGGTTTTGGTTAAAAGAGCGAAGTTAAAAATACAAGACATTTGTATGTTCGTTTGCTATTTAGTGATCTTCGTTCTTAGTGAAAGGTTGGATACAGTTTTCGAAAAAGAAAGCGTATTTTTAATAATCTAAGTCCTATATTTCATTGCAAGCATGATAAATTAGCATAGGGGAAAACCAGTGATCGAGCTTTCATCTCTGTGAGAAGGAGATCAGTTAACACAGAAAAAATTACCATGGTATTTTATATTTGCAAATAATAATAATAATAATAATAATAATAATAATAATAATAATAATAATAATAATAGCTATGAGTGTGCCGCGAGAATTCAAGTTACACCCGTAGTGTGCCGCAAGTTGAAAAAGGTTGGGAAACGCTGTTCTAGAACATAGGTCCCCCCATATAGGTTAGTAGCTAGGTTGGTTCCTTTCTGTACCAAAGTTTAATATTAAATTCATATGGTACTGCCGAGCGAGTAAAGGTGGGTTAGAGCTACGCAGGGCACGTTGTTCTTTGTCTTTATTACAGCTAAATAGGAAGGGGGACCTGTGTTCTAGAACCTTGCCCTAGTGCCATCTATTGGTCTTTAAAAAAACTTGTAATACTAACCTATGTAACTGACCAGTATTTACGTTATTATGTCAAACGGTTCTTCTGTAATAAATTTTTGTAATCAGGGCAAGACTTGATGCTCACCCTGTATATATTAAGTACATTATATTTGGATTTACGGACTGGTCTGCCTTGTATATCCAAGACAAATATAATTCAACAATATTAATTTTATGTATATCAACAGGCAATAATAAAATTAGAGAAAACTTTTAACTAACTTGTTTCAAGGATTATACGGAACCTCATTGATCAGGAGTTTCACTCAGAGTTGAACTATTGAGACAGCATATTCAATTTACCTGAAGTATAACGAACACAGTATAATAGGGAATACAGTCTTAAGGCTGCCTAAAATCACCTAAAACCCTACGACTGGGCTACAGAAATAGAAAAAAATAGTAATCAAGGCCCAGCAAGGCACCATTGGACAATGCGCATGGAGGGGAAACACGCGATTATAAAGAATATGAAGTTCTTTAATTTCAAAAATGTACCTCTCTCTGTGAGTAATTTCTTTCAAATAAGTTTTGCTCATAACCTTCGAATGTCGGAGTTTACTGAAAGTAGGTTGCTTAACCCATTTATTGAATGTATCAGTACCAAGGTAACTTCCGAAGTTGATAACATACCTTTGAAGGATATGGGCAATAACAGTGGTGTCTCATGTACTAGATCAGTGTTTCTCAAAGTGTGGGTCGCGAGAAGTTTTTCCCTTAAATTATGAAAATTTTATTTTGGTGCAGAAACATCTTATAAAGTACTATTCAGGAAATGAAAATTGCAAGCGTTTGTTAATGACGTGAAGAGTAAGTGGATACTCAGAGCCCTACCCTGTTGAATAGTCAGCAGAGGTGCTGAGTTAGGATGGAGGGAGAGTGGGTGAGTCAGAATCTGTCACGGGGTAGGCATGTTACCCTTCTATGGAAAAATTAGAGATGTGATTTACAAAATTTAATTGCTTTGAATACACTACCATTACGTACAAGTCAATGTGTATTTGAATAGAAGGAGGGGGACCACAAAATACTTTTTAATGTGGGTCGCGGTAACAAGTTTGAGAACCACTGTACTAGATATTATAAGAGTTAACGGTAGCGGAAGTGAAGAATATATAATTCAATGTATGTACAATAGTGATCTTGTAACTCAAGTCTTTGTACTGCAGTACTTCGGGGTAACTAATGTTAGTTGTGTGAAAGTTATACTTAGAGAGACAAACAGAATATATGTATATTTGTAAGGATTGAAGATATTTATTTGTATTTATGTATATTTGTAAGGATTGAAGATATTTATTTGTATTTATGTATATTTGTAAGGATTGAAGATATTTATTTGTATTTATGTATATTTGTAAGGGTTGAAGATATTTATTTGTGTTAAATACTATTTGCGTAGTTCAAGTTATTGAATAACCGTTCAATATTCATCATATTTAATTGATACGAAATCTTTCAACAGTGACATGAAGTGAAGATGGTATGTGATTCGGTAACATTCAACTGTGTGAGAGTTTTGCATTGATATTACTAAAAATTGTGTACTATATGTATCATTGTAGTTAGGTCAGGTAATGACTTGTTCCCTGGAAGATGTTATTGGGAAAACGCAGGAAGAAATAGAAAGCATGATGGACGTGTTGTCACAAGATGGAATGGATTGCAGACCAACAAAAGAGAAAAAAGTCTCTAATGAATTCATTCTACCAGAGTTTTCGGCTGCTGTAAGACCACTGTTAAATGGAGACAATCTACCACCTAAGGTTCAGAAGGAAATGAGTTCCATTTTGAAGGAAGAGATAATTTCATACTTAAAGTGAGTAGATAAATGTGTAGCACGTAGCATAAAGAGTTGTATGATATGTTACATTATATTTTCTATAAAATTTTATTGTTACGTTTCGCTTCTTTGCACAAATTGAAGCACAAATAGGTAGTCGTATGATATACCTTAAACTAGATTCAATTTAAGGGGCCGCGGTGGCTTAGTGGTAGAGCGTTCACCTCTAGTGCTTGGGGTCCCGGATTCGATCCCAGCCCCCGCCAAATGGACTTTGTGGTGGAGAAACACCGTATGCGTGGGTTTTCTCGGGGTTCTCCCGTTTCCTCCCACTTTCTTCATTCCATCATTTCATTCATTATTCATCATCAGCGTCCCTTTTAGCCTAACCGGCATAACAGTGGGACGTAAAACTCAAAGATTTCATTTCATTTTTCAATTCAATTTAACATAGTATTGTTATCGCTGGTGTGGGAGGCCACGTCTGTATATCCGTGCACTTAAAGTCAAGATGCACTAACATGTGAATCTCCCAATCATCTACCACACCAGGATACATATCATGCTTTCCCAACTGTCACTTAAACTTGGGAGTATTTAAGTGAGAGTTGGTACGCAACGTATGTGATCGTATTCGAGCTATCTATCTGTAATGATTAATACTATACGCCTTTCTTTTGCCTTTTTAAACTCGACGCGAGGGATAGCTCACTGCTTCTATCAATTATCAGAAGCACATACCACAACCTACGTCCTCGTGGTATGAAGGATTTTCAGATTCAATATTAAATGATTACACTGATAACATTTTGAATTTAAAGGATCATATTTTCAGTTCTAAAATTACCTATGTTACATATTTCTATAATCGATTTAGTCATATAATACTGCATCCACATGAGAACACAATAAGAAATACATTGACATTATTTTACAATATGAACTCATTATAAGGCCGTGAAAATATTAAATGAACTTTATTGCCCTAAGTAACTAAATCTTTTTCTTTCTTTACTTAAAGATCGATCAAACAAAATATACAAACTAAACTTTCGATGAAAGTGGCTTGTACGAAGGTAAGGTATACATATATAACTAATCTTACTTTCCTTTATTATTATTATTATTATTATTATTATTATTATTATTATTATTATTATTATAACAAATCTGTAGTTGGCGTGCTAGCTGTATGATCAATGGTGATTTTAATACAATACTGAAGAAATGTAGCACTCGCAAAAATAACTCGTTGAATGTTTCAGCCGCTGTCTTGAAACGAAATTTACACTTTACTTACAGTTTCATCCAGATAAAATTCCATAGCACATCATATCCCTTTGAGATGTACGATCAAACGGTCCTCCGATGATTTCGTATGTTCCAAGTAAATTCTCTGCATACTAAAATAACTGATGCGTGTCTTCCTCTTATAATGCTTAATGACCGAAGAAAAGTACTCTACTCATAGCACAATCACAAATGCCTTAGGAACAAAACTACAAAACAATCTTCGTCTTAACCTGCCACTTGGCTGAATCACTTAGAGCAATTGTCCACTAGTCGTTGGTCGGGCTACTCTCCACATGACCTTTTCCTGGTGGAAGTTTCGGTATTCGCTGCCCGAACCTCTCCGTGATGGAGGTTTTAAGGTTCGCTGCTCGACTGATTTGCGCTTTTTCTGGTCATCGTGGGTCCCATGACTAGCAACTACCCACTTAATGTAACATTGTCCACCATTGGTTGATGACCAAAAATTATCCAATCGGGAATTAGTTTAAATGTCACTTGGGTAACTGGGGTGAATTGCTTTTTTTTTTATTTCCGTGAGAATTGACACAGGAAAAATCTCTCAGCAACTTTTCGAACAAAGAGCTATTGTTTTGGGCACACACACACATACGAAGACAAAACTAATTTTGGCGTCTTTGAGTCGAAACTGACGAGAAAATTGATTGCACTGTTGCTAACTCGTGCCTTTTTCACCAGGGGTGGGTGGGAAAACTAATAAAGTGAACGTTTTAATTTTTCTTGCTTTGACGAGCGCCCTGCTGTCGATAGCAGTATTATCTAACCTAATTTGAAACAGAGATACTGTAGGCTCGATCTTAACCGGTCATTTTGGCAATGGAACCCAAAGCGGATAACGATTTGGCCAGTTAAACTGTCGTTCTCTCAGAAGGATTAAAATGCACTCCAGAAATAGTTTCTATTAATATAAAATTAAGTGTATAGCATACTTTATTGTAATTTGCTATGTATTAATAAGAAAAATTTCACCGGAAAAACTTCCTCTGAGAAAAAAAAAAAAAAAAACTAAACATGTGTTACTTAAAGCTACTGTTTATAGTACATAAACACACTGTACATATTAGGCCTTGAGACATGTCGCAACAAGTCCGTGAGTTATAATCGTCTTAAACTCGAGGCGGTTGGTTAAAGCGTAGGCCAATAAAAAGGTGGCCGGTGAAGAGGAAATCAACTATAGGTTGAGCTTGCAAGGTATCATTTTAGACCTCGTATAGAAATTGTTTATCTTATTCATTGGTTTTAATATTAAAATAATAATATGTGTACTTTGTTTTAATTTTATAATATTTTAAATTTCAGTACTGGGTTTCGAAATATTTCATAACTGGGTTCAACTTATTTCATAAATAGTTTATATTGGTACATAGTTTTAAGGTAATGATATTTATCTATTTAGACTGTACTGTATAAAATTATATATGCTTTAGAGTTTAATCCGCCTTAGTATTTGATATTATATATTCTATAAGTTAGGTAGATTTACGTATTATCCTTTGAAATTCCGTGCTTCTTTTTTAGAGCCTGTTTAGAGGTTACGAATGGAATTTTCCGTCCTTTTGTCCAGTTCCACTACTCTTTTCCTTCCCAGCTGTTTTCCTATCCTAATACCTAATCTATCCTTAAAATTTAGTTAATTCCTTTTTGTGGAAATTTCTATGTACAGAGTTTACAAACAGGAATAGGCCAGACCAACAGTCTTTAAAGTAAAAGAATATGGACCCAGAATAGAGAGAGTACCGGTCTCTGTATCTTCGCTGTTCCCCAGATATTGAGGAATTTTTTACTTAGGAAATAGGACAGTTAAATGGAGAGCACAGCTCCTTGCCCGCTCCATAAATTATTGGGGAAGGTGAGCAGGATATTCTCAGCTTTCTGAGAATGAGGTATAGTTCTCCTGTTCTCTCGTCTGAATCCATATACCTGAAATTAGGGGAATTTACTTATTAACCCTTTTAAGATATATCGTGGTTTTTACTATGAAATGATAGTGTCTTCAAAATTCGATTAAACGAAAACTAAGAAAGCTATTTAGTTTTATATATATATATATATATATATATATATATATATATATATATATATATATATATATATATATATAACAAGAGAGGAGGCATTGAAGAAAGCCCTGGAAGCGGTCTATACGCTTCCGAGCATCGGAACATAGGGGGTATGACGTCATCACTTTACAAATTCCCTTTTCTTTAGTGAGGTCTAACTTCAATATTTTTTGGTGAGCTTCTCTTTAACCCTAGATTTCTGAAGTTTTACACAGTCAGTGGACCCTTTAGTTTTATCTGAATTTTTTCGGATCTCTTCGTCAACACAGAAGGGGGGCTAGAGGGTAAAAAAAGGGATATTTCTTGACCAAAAATCTCACTTGCGCGATTATTGCTCCGCTCGGGTACATGATAGGAACAGGGGAGTGGTACTGTCTGAAAGTCTACTCGATTCTGAACAAAACGACGTATGAAACATCATTCTACGATAATTAGGGACGTGTCAGGGATTTTTTACATAATATCCTTTTTGTTAGTACTGTAATTTGAGGCGCTTTGCGCGCTTTTCCCACATGGAAAAATATTCTCCCCGCCCGTAGTATTGAAGATAGAGATTGGTATTTAGCACAAGTAATTAGTACCACAAGTACTATTTTTGCAAGTGATTTCCAGATCTGTATGTTTACCCCAGGCCGCACCAGAGGGCCCCAAAATGAAAAAAAGGGATCCACAAAAAATCCGTATTTTCCTAATTTTTTTCCTCCTTAGGGACGTCCGAGGGACATGTGAGTAATAGTGTCTGAAAGCTTACTCTATTCTTAAGAGAACAACATATGAATAATCATCCTACAATAATTAGGGACCTGTCAGAAAATTTTTAAATTTTCTATAGGATCTTTGGGAAATTGTGCGGATATTCGCAAAAGAGAAATAATTTTTCCCGCCCTTGGTGTTGAAGATAGGAGATTGGTACTTGTCACAAATAATTAGTATCACAAGTACTATTTTTGCAAGTGGTTTCCAGATCTGTATGTTTACCCAGAGCCGCGCCAGAGGACCTCAAAATTGGGAAAAAGGGATTTTTTCACAAAATCCCCATTTTCCTCAACTTTTCACTCTTAGGGACGTCCGAGGGACATATGAGTAGTAATGTCTGAAAGCCTACTCTCTATTCTGAAGGGAACGGTGTATGAATCGTGATCCTACGATAATTAGGGACGTGTCAGGAATTTTTTAAATTTTGTAGGGTACGTTTTAGGGAAATTTTGGACATTTTTTGATGCTCTCCCAACATGGGCAAAAAATTTTCCCGCCCGCCCCAAGGGGGCACTTTGAAGAAGGTTTATTTTGTCAAAAAATCCCCTCAGGTACATGATAGGGACATGTGAGTGGTACTGTCTGAAAGCCTACTCTATTCTGAACAAAACGACGTATGAACCATAATCTTAACGATAATTAGGGATGATGCTTTACCTTCTTAACTGAAAGTCAACAAAAACACCTAAAAAAAAAACATATCTTAATAATTTCATTTTAAAGACCTCAATTTTATTTACTGTTTGATATGAACCCCTAGACACTAACAGGTTTGGCCGGAAGTTTATTGGCTGTTAGATATGCAAATAGAGTAGAGAATCTCCATACCGCAAATTTAGATGGAAGGAAAAGAGATATATATTCGAAAGAGAAGAGCAATATTAGTATTAATAGGATTTAAATTGGAAGAGACCAATCACCCATGCATTAAATATATTTATTTTATTTTATTTTATTTATTTATTTATTTTACCTTACAAGCTATAACATACTACCTAATCTAATCTAACCAATAATAATTATGCAAATAGACCATGCTCCCTGGATACTTGTAGATGTTATTACTTCGGGTTTGGTATTTACGAAAAATTCCTTCGAATTTACAGTGAAAATAACCTCATTACAAGTGGCAGCACAGCTTCAATGAGATGGCAGTACAGAGATTTAGGTGAAACATTAGCCAGACAGTTTCCACATATGCTATGGGATGCTCCTTCAAACCGTCAGAAAAGATCATTTTCAGACAGAGCACCTGTTTATGTAAGTATATATTTAAACCTTCCTCTGACTCATACCTATCGTAGTTAAAATCTAGTGTTTGACCTTTTGGGACTTTTCGCACCTAATGAAGATTGATTTCAACTACGTGTCTACGAGGGGAGGCTGGAAAGTTCATGAAATCACCAAGAAGAAAGTTACCTGGAAGAACCATTTTAATACACTATTCAACGTATTCCTCCCGAAGCTCAATACACTTTTGAAACGATGTTACGACATTTGTAACCCTTGCAAATAGAAGGTTTTGTCGTGTTGTGCAAACCAGCCCTCCACCTCCGCAATGAGTACCTCATAGGGTGGAAAATGTTTGCCTTTGAGATGTAGGAAGAGGTGATAGTCGAAGGGAGCCAAATCATGTGAGTAGGATGGGTGAGATACGAAGCCCAAATCCACCAGCAATTGCATGGTTTGATGAGCCTTATGGGAAGGTGCACTGTCCTGGAGAAACTGAACACTACTGCTCACTTTTCCGCGACGGTTTTTCTTCAGAGCCTCCTTCAGCTCAATCAAATAGTTGGAATAAACCCCAGCAATGATGGGTTCACCCTTTTTTTTAAAGATATTTGATAAGGATGACACCGTCCTTATCCCAAAACACCGATGGAAGCACTTTCCCAGCTGATCTTTGGCTTCGGAACTTCTTGGGTCGAGAAGATCCACTGTGGCGCCACTCCATGGATTGCTGTTCAGTCTCTGGATCATAATAGTGCAGCCATGTTTCATCTTCTGTCACCAGACTGCGCAAGCACTCACCAGAGCTTTGAAACTTTTGCAAAATTTCTGTAACATCTGCACCCGTGTTCTCTTCTGGTCAGCATTCAAACATTTTGGGATCTATTTGCCACTGACCCGCAGTCCAAATATTCTACTATTATAACACCCACACGCTCACGCGATATCCTCACCCACGCAGCAATGTTTTTGATCGATATGCGCCTATCCTCCATGATCATGTCATGCACTTTGTCAGTGTTTTCTATGGTCACTGTACTTGAAGGCGTGCCTAAGCGAGGTTCATCTTCAGTCTCACGATGACCAGTCTTAAAACGCCTCACGGACTTCGCTACTGTTGTATATCCAGGAGCGTGTTCCCCCAAAGTATCCTGCAAAGTTTTATGAATTTCCATAGACGATTTGTCTTGCAGCGTAAAAAACTTGGTGACACTGCGAAGCTCATTCTTTTCGAATTTTCTTAGATCCTCCGCCATATCTTCTTACAGAACCTGTAACAAAGGAAATAATGATAAACTCATCATATACGGGATGAGAGGTTCACAATATATGACCTTTCTAATGAGTACAATGATATATTTATTTATTATTTTTTTTTCTTGATTTCATGAATTTTCCAGCCCCCCTCCCTCGTAGATAGGAATTTGTACTTTTTTCCCCGTGACACGTGGTGTTTTCAAAATAAATTGTATGAATTTTAATTTGAAAATATTCACACACTGGATTCTATTTAACTTTTTCTGAACATATTTTACGGCTTTATTACACTAACCGTTCATGGCTTCAAGCTACATCTCCTATGCGAGCTAAGTCTAATCTGAGTGCTTTTGAAGTACATGATTTTTTTTTCCAAAGGAAGAACAAAACAATGTAATAGACAACGGAATTTAATATGTTTTATTTGTTACTATAGCTATGAATTAGACAGGGTAGCAGATTTTTCTTAACACGGAGCACGTTGTGCTTTCCTGATTATAATTCCGTACCGAAAAACAATATTATAATTTCTAGCTAACTGTTAATATTAAATGAAAACATACTGAGAAATTTGTATTGATTTCTTTCAGTACCTTTCGAAACGTTCTGGTAATTATGTTTATAAGTTCGATATAGTGTGGTAGAACAAGCAAATGTTTACACAGCTGGACACCATGAGCTACGAGCGATTGTTTAGGAACAATAAACTACAGATATTAAATTAAAATTATATTGAAGTTTTCCTTTAGATTCCAGAACTTTTAGTTCACTATAACGCTTAGCTTTAAAAAATGATTCATAGGGTATTCGATTGTATTTCGGCATAATTATTTTGGTACTACACTTCATTCTATACACTTATTTCGTCTATTTCACATTGTCTACTGTATCTTCACTTGTAGATACAGGCCTGTCATTACCCAAAATGTATTTTTACAGAGTGTGTTTATTCATCGACTAAGCCAAAGAAGGAAAATGCAGAAATTCAGAAAAAGTAAGCCGAAACAAGCGTAACAACAGGAGGAAAGAACAGACTGCAAATGAAGACAATTCATAAACTGATCGCATTACATACCTTTTAGATTAAAGGTAGGACTCTTTTTTATTATTATTATTTATTTATTTCTATCCATACCATGTCATTTTTCCCACTGCATTATGTTACTCTGTAATTGCTTCCTGAATTAGTTTTTTTAAAGGCTTTTAATCATCTGTGGCTCAAACCGAGATACGGTAGGAAAGAGCATATTGGAAGGTAGGCGCTCAAGCGCTATTTTGGAGGTACCATTCCGGCATTTGTGTGGTGTGACTGAGGATAAAGCTCTACTCCTCAATCTAGATGGGCAGCCACTGGTAATAATATTTGTGTCGTTGAAAAGCTCATTATACGTAGTTTCCAACGATATGCCTCACAGGCAAACTGACCATTAATATGTGTTCAGGGTCAGTTGATTTGCTATTTGACGTTATATGTAACAAAGATGCAGACTTTCTATTTTTCTTAAAAATAAATAGGCCTATTTTTGCTATCAATGTGAGTACTAATTGTTATAATTTGCGAAATGACACACAAGAATTAAACCATAGCACGTTTATTGATGTGCAAGTGTAAGAGCGATCACAGAATACAAAACTTCTTTTTTTTACTCACAACACTGTTGCCATAACATGTATTTCGAAAAAATCCAACTTACAACACCAACATATCCCCTCTTCAATGTTGCAATTTTGATTTTAACACAAATTCAACATTGTATAAAAATGTTTTATTTTTACTCCTTGCAGTGGTTTTGTTAACATATCAGCTATCATTACATCAGTTGGACAGTATTGGAATTTTACTTCTTTTTTACATTCCAAATCACGAATAAAATGAAATTTTATCTTTATGTGCTTGGTTCTGGGATTTATTTTGTCACTACTTATTAGTTTTAGACAGCTTTGATTATCCTCATTAATTACAATCGGTTCACAAAAGCTGTCATGCAAATCACTCAACAGATTTTTAAGCCATTTTGCCTCCTGACAAGCTTCGGACATTGCAACATATTCTGCTTCAGTAGATGATAAGGTAACACATGACTGTTTACGACTTGCCCAACTAATAATACCTCCGGCATATTTGAAAATATAACCACTGCTTGATTTTTTTGTCAGTTAAATCGCCTGCCCAATTTGCATCTACAAACCCTATTAGTTTGCTGTAACATCCTTTCTTATTATCCAACTGCAATCTGTAACATTTGGTCCCTTTCAAGTATCTGAGAGTTCTTTTTACTTCAACCCAACCTTGTTGAGAAGGATTATTAGTTTTTTCTACTTAATATGGAAACACTAGCAGCAATATCTGGCCTACTATTATTGCTTATATACAATAATGCGCCAATAGTCTTTTGATACAAACTTGCATCAACTTTACTTAATGATTCTACACATGAGACATTTGTAATGTAACCAGGATCTAATGGAAATTTTGATGTTTTTGCATTTTCTAGTCTAAACCTTTTTAGCACTTTATCGATGTAACTTTCTTGCGAAATCACAAAATATCCATCAACATTTCTGCTGATTTCAAGCCCTAAGTACCTGCTCAAATCGTCAAGACAACGAATTTGAAACTCTTTTGCAAGCAACTGCTGTGTTTCATCAATAATCCTATTATCGGTACAAGCTATGACTACATCATCAACATATATTAACACATACACATGAGTATTATTTACTTCCTTAGAATATAAACAAGGATCTGACTTTCCCCTCCTGAACCCATTATTTACGAGAAAATCATTTATCTTTTTATTCCAAGATCGAGCAGCCTGTTTAAGACCATATATGCTCTTCTTCAATTTACGTACAAGGTTTTCTTTATCTGGTTGTTCAAAACCTTCAGGTTGTTTCATATAAATTTCTTCTTGTAAGTTGCCATACAAAAAAGCTGTCTTTATGTCATGTTTCACTTTCATATTTCTTTTTCCTGCTACAGTAAGTAACACACACAAAGTGGTTTGTTTAACAACCGGTGCAAAAACTTCATCATAGCCTTTCCCCAAGACTTGATAAAACCCCTGCGCAACAAGTCTAGCCTTATTCTGTGAACCTTTGCCGTCAGTATTTTCTTTTAATTTATAAACCGATTTGCTGCCTAATGCTGTTTCTCCTTCTGGTAATTTTACCAAATCCCAAGTTTGATTTTTGTGCATAGAACTAATCTCTTCTTTCATTGCCATCTTCCAGTTTTCTTTGTCCGACCTACTCATAGCTTCCTGAAAGTTTCTTGGTTCTTCTTGTGTCAAACCAATGTTATAATTTGCGAAATGACACGCAAGAATTAAACCATGGCACGTTTATTGATGTGCAAGTGTAATAGCGTTCACAGACTACAAAACTATTTTTACTCACAACATTGTTGCCATAACTTGTATTTCGAAAAAACCCAACTTACAAGACCAACACTAATAAGTACCCAAATTACAGGTTGGGACGGCCTTTGGATTAAATAACATTAATTTCTTCAAAAATAGTGGGAAAAACATACAAATGGTATGATGATTTATTCAGGAATTAAGTTAGGATACTGTGCGGACGCGTGCTTTTAAAAAGTGCTTATCTCATATACTGTTTGTAGATGCATTTTTAAGGCTTCAAATGCTTATATAAACCATCTTCAAAGAACTAGGTTATTGACGAAGTGAAAAGTAAAATATGTTTCCTGAGAATGAATCGGATGCGTTTTTCAGGATTTCAGGATGTGAGTACGGCACCAATTAGATCATGGACAATATAAATAGTAAGTGCTTTGTTTTCTCGATATGCTTAGGAATTTACCAGTTCTCGGAAATTTACTTTTAAAATGGCTACAATACAGGTTAATTAACTTAATTAGATATAATTGTTTTCCCGTTCCAGGCGATTCCTGAAAATATATTACCGGAAAGTATAAGTCGTATCGGAGAACTCCTACGGAAGACTTGCAATTACAGAAAGGAAAACCCAACAATCCAACTTCCAGCGTATCTTCAACTTAAGTCTTCGGTAAGAATGTTACCTTAAAATATTAAAATCTCACATAGGCACCTAATATTTTGTAGAAATCAATGTTTGATATGTGATGCAAAGTGATATAACGTAGGATGTTTTAAAATTATACTTCTATAAAACTAGTTTAACTGTTTCAAGGGGCGAGATTACATGTTCCTCATGCTTAAGAAATTATCACAATAAACTAATAAAAAAATCAAGTTGGCAAATTTTGAAGCTGAAGATGCCCTCACCTCAATCTTTTGTGGCGATATATTCGCCACTTTAAGTTGTGAAGAACACAAAATTCTACGGATAATATATATTTGTAAATCTGACATCGTTATATGAAAGGCTTACCTTAAATACTCGTTAAAAAGTTAAAATTATACGCCACGTACCAATATCTCTCTAATCGCTACTCTTTGCTATTTTTAAGGTATATACATTTGGAAATGGAGGTGAAATGGGTGAGTTCACAAAAACTAAATTCTACAATTCTTACCTTATTTTCATCTTTGGTTTCAGCAAACTTACGCAGCTGTATCAGGGTATCAACTTTCTACAAAGTCAGGGAAGGTGAGGGATAAGCCAGGGAAATTAAACTTGTTCAGGAAAATTTGCTGAAAAGTGCCAAAAACCTGGAAAAATTAGGCAAATTGTCCCAATAATGGATTTTGAAAGTACCAAGTATAGTATACAGTTTTAAGTTGTTAATCTGGGATGAAACCTACATAAAGGATAGAAAATGGATTAGATTGTCTGTTTGTTCCAGATTGACAGCTGACATTAAATAGAATCTATACACATTACGGTTTTTGTACAGCCGTAAAACCTCCAAAAACTTTAGAAAAGAACATAATCCAATTTAAGTGTTATTACACGAATTCCAATGAAAAAATACATATTTACGAAATAAAAAGCAGTTGTCAAGATAGTTATATAGGCAAAACGAAAGTCCGAGTAAAGGAACACATTAGAGATTCAAAAGGGAAAATCCAGTATCAGGTTTATCGAAACATTTAAAAGAAGCGCAGCAGAGGATAGAAGATTCACAACTTTTATTTGGAGCTACAAATGAAATAGAGAGACTGAGGTTTGAAAATTTATTTATTCATTAAGAAAAAATTAATGTAGACAAGGGATGGTTGAGTGGAATGGGAGATGGTAATTACAAAATTTTCACAGCAATAGCATGACAATAAAACTAATAACATGAGTTCGTAACCATTCAACAATAAAAAGGAAGGGTGCACAAACTGACTCCGCCATATTTTAGTTCTTATCAACCTCATCTGTATATCGCTGACGCAGTGGCTTTTATATATATATATATATATATATATAAAGAACACAACTCTTTCCTTGGTAAGTTCGTACCTTTTTATTCCTCAATGTTTCTGTTCTTTTTCTTCCTGTTTTTAACCTCCGTGACCAGGATTCCACGGGAAGAGTCGAAAGCTTGGAACTCTAAAAATTCAGGAATTACAGAAATCTGTAAGTAGAATTATAGAATTCTTGAGCGTGGTTTTGCAGTGTTTGAGAACGAGTATTAGCTCGTTTACCTACGCTGTAACTTGGATAAGTTACTTATTACTTTCGTGAAGACTACTATTAGATTTATTTTCTCGATCCATCTACGCGCCTTGAATTAGATGTGAGGTGGAAAATTTTCCATTTCAGAAACTTTCGGTTCTAAACAAATATCAGTGATCAAGTAGCAATTCCTCATTAACCATAAAATTGATTGACTTCATGCATATAAATGTTAAAAAGTGGAAGATCGTTTAGAGAATCTGTAAATTATCATGGCTCAAAAAATTTCCGGTACTATGTAGGAACAAGTGAAATAATTTTTCATGAATCGAAAAACTCTGTCGTGTATGGAAAAATTGAAAAAATTCTTATAAATAGGAAAATAATCATAATTTTGAAGCGAAAGGTAAAACATTTTTTTATGAAACGGAAAGTTTTATTTCTCTGTAGAAACAAATGAAAGAAATTTTCATGGATCGGAAAATTTTCATTATGATGTAGAAACAAGTGGAAACACTTTTCATAACCCGGACAGTTTTGAATATTATTATGTATAGTGATGTTAGGTGGAAAATTTTCCACTATATTAAACTGCACAGTGAGCTATAAAATTGAATTCAGGTAGAGGATAGCAACAAATTATAATTTTCCAATTAACTTTTGGGAACCGGAAAATTTTCTAATATTTCGAGTTGGCAAGTAAAAACTTACATGGTGTTCTCTCTCTCTCTCTCTCTCTCTTTCTCTTGCTATGTGTATATGTAAAGTGCAGAGAACATAAATCGTGTTCGTAGAGTACTAATATCCCATCCCATTGTTTAAAAGGTAACAAAAAGGCGAAAAGAAACCTTTGTGAATTTATCAGTTATTTCAAAAACAAAAATTTCCACTATTTCTTCATATATACGCATGCCTATATAATGAAATAACTACATAAAAGTTTCAGTTTCTTATAAAGATTATTTTTGTGACAGAAAATAACAAGAAATGCTTTGATTTTATTATGTTTAAAGCTATGAAAAAAACAGTCTTACGCGTATTAAATTAACGAAATATGATATCGTGAGATCAAAGGTGAATTTTGAGGGAAGAATACGTTAAAGTTTGTGAAACACTTTTGCAGAAATGAAGAATCGTTAGATGTTCACTTCATGAAACTCTTTTTCAGACAATATTTATTACAAATAAATTTTACGCTAAACAACGATGTACGAATAAGTGAAGTATGTTTTTATGAATCGGAAAATTTTCCGGAAAATTTACATCACTGCCTTGCATATTATAATCTACCGTAAGATAGTATGAAGGAAAAAAAAATTACGGGTTTTTCTTCTTATTATTTTTTATTTTTATTCATTTATTTTTTTCCCTTTATTTCAGTTGGAAACAGAGGCAAGTCTTTACTTTGGGTACGACGTAGACACTCTTGAAATTAAGCTCGAAAATTGGCACTGGCAGCCAACATAGAAAATAATATTTTCGCCGTAGAAAGACATTTGCAGCCAAAGAGATCTTCGTATCGAGCAATTTCCCAGGTAGGTGTACATATAATAGAGTTAAGGGAATTATTATTTCTGAGAATGGTTTATCACCAACGCAGTTTGAGTAAACGTTAATTTTAAATTTTATTTAGTACTTTGTATTACTATTATTATGAAGATACACTTCTTTGCATATTAATTCCCATCAGCCTTTTAGTATAAGAATACAAAAAAAAAAAAATAAAATAAAATAAAATAAAAAAATAAAATAAAATAAAATAAAGTACAACCCTCCACTTTGGCCTCTGATCGTCCCGAAAGTCCTTAACACATCTACTGATACCTCCTTATTAATAAGCAGTAAATAGTAAAACAACCAGCTGATTAAAAAGAATAATAATATCGGCTAAGTATCCTAAAGGGTTCGAATTCGCAATCCCTAATCCAATCAACAATAGTCACATTGTGACCGACTCAGACTGTCTAGTCTCTAAATGATATCCCCTGTGAAGCATTTTTCTACATCCTCGTTTTCCACAGACACTTTATATATATAAAAGAATTAAAGAAACAACCGTCCATTTTTGTACTAAGAAACAATGTAATAAGACGCATTTCCAGTCTGCGGCTAAAATATTTCACCAGGTCGTAAAATTTCTTAACTGGATAACTTCGAAGTAAATTAACATAATATGTCAGAGAGACTATTATTACCTGAAAAAGAAGTTTGACTGCAAATTTTGACCTGCACATGTTACTAGAATCGATAAGAGCACTAGTTTAAAATTATCTAACTGTATACTTCATCGGGTGTAAAAATCACAGTAGGTAAAACACTAGGTTATTTATTATAACAACATATCCATTGGCGTTCACAGGCAGAGTCAAGTAGCCCTTACCTGAACAAGAAATCTTGTTCATAGTTGCCTGAGCCTTTAGCGCTCTGCAGTAATAAAACTGTCTGTAGAGACGATAACCTTCGAGCATGTTTTTCAATAACTGCTAGCTATTGAAACAATCTCTTTCAATCTTGACCAAAAATCAATCCGTTTAAGGTGCACAATTTTACTTAAAAAAAAAAAAATCACAATAAAAATGTAATTTCACCAGTAACAAACACACATGTTACAACACAAAAGCACGACTGTCCTCTATGGATTAGCGGTAATGCTCGCTACCTTCTAATCAAAATATCCTGGGGTCGATTCCCAGTAGGTGATACATATGGTTCGGAGCCCACTTTAAACTTGGTCTCGTTCTTGGAAGCTTTTTCACTCGTTTAGGACAGTCTTAACAATCCTTACAAACACGTCAAATCTTGAAATAGTAAATTCCATTATGGAAGAAGCTCCGTTCTGTGAGGAAGTGCAAAGCAGCCTCACTGTTGCGGTAGTTTGACCACCAACAACTGTAAAAAGATGCGCAATGGTAGCGTCGAAACTAGTACAGCGGAGCTCTTTCCCATAATTCATATAAGATCTTGCGTTGAATAAAAGAACAAACTCTCAGGAAGGTGAACAAGCCTTCTTAAGGCCAGTTCAAGGACTGATTCACATTACCAGTACACAAGGTTTTCTTTCTTAGGCTCATTGTACATAGTATTTACTAAAAATTAAATTATCTGTTTAAATTTCTTCCAAATACACTATATATTAAATTGTTATCGTTTTACTTGCAGGCATATATCAGAAGACGAAGAGTATTGTAGGACCAACAGTGTTTTTTGACACAGAAAAGAAATATATTATGGTCCTGAGGAAATTATTAATTTGGAACAAGAATGCTCTGAGTTAAGGGCTACAATACTGTTACTAACAGTCTATTACGTAAAGAACTTGAACTATTCAAGTGCATACGAGCAAACTCTAGGGCTTTTGCAATGCGTCGTAACTCGATAAAAATTTCCTAAGCATTCATGTCGCAAAGACTTTCCGAAACTCTCAAGCTTCTGAGTCTGTGAAGTTTGTAAAAGTGTAAAAGTATGAATGTGAAATATAGTTTACTTAAACAGTGTTTCACTTATTGCTTGTGTATTATTTTTATGTTTACCCGATTAATATTTTTTATTGTTCCTAACAGTAAATTATCTCATTTTTAAACGATATTTAACAAGGGAAAATCTTAACAGAGTCAGTCTAAACTTCCCTTGAAAACTAGTACACGGATAGATGTTTACATTCAAAGTCAATAGAAAACAGTCAATGCTCATACGAGTTATAAAGTACAAGAAAGATCAATTGAATTTGCGTAAAATTAGCCCTGCGACTGAAAGCGATTTCCACCATCATTGGTATATCCAGCAACTATAAATCCAACCTAATCTAACAGCAGATTAGTACCAACAGATTAGGTGATAGCGTTCAAACAACACTATAACTATTTCGTAAATTTCGATCACTCATATAAACAGGCATCCTATGTAGTCCTTAATATAACCGCAATACTGACCAACTCACTGACGGAAATGCTATCTACATTAATGCTGATTTTCGAAAATTACTATTTCTTTCTTTTTTTTTCTTTATTTCTTTATGGCGTATTTTTGTAGAAGCATCTAATATGTGCTTGGTATTTTTTATTTATACATTGTCTACCAGTGCAAAAATAATTAAGACAGTTTCAATCTGATCGTGTAAGATGTAATATTGTGGGATGAAACGTTGTGGTTTTAGCAGTTTCTTAAGTTTATTTTTAACGCCTTTTAGTAGCTGTGGCTGTGGCCAGGATAGAGTGTAGGTCAAGGAAGGTATCGGCCAGGGCCTTTCTTAAGGTACCATCCCCGCATTCGCCTGGTTAAATGTGTGAAACCCTGGAAAACTTAAGTCAGGATAGTTGACGGTGGGATTTGAACAAATTGACCTCCCCACTGCCGCTTAGCACTATGGGACGTTACCGCCTGGACCTTGAGGACTGGATGTATCTTGCATTGTTACCACAGTGATGAAAAACAGTTTCGAGAGTTTTTTTTTTTTTCAACAAATGTTAAACTTGGTTTCTATGGGCAATCTAGCTGTTTCGTTACATTGTAATAGGCAATTTTTCCTACTGCTTAATCGAGTTCAACAAAATGGCTTCGGAGTGTGTGGGGCTTTTTTTGAGCATCACAATATTCTCAAGGTAAGAACGCGAATACTACATTTTCATTTTAAAATAAATGTTTAAGTTCAGCAATCTTCTTAATTGCTGCAGATATTGTATATTACAACATTATCGAAATTTATTTATCACATCTAATAATAAATTAGTAGGAAATTCATAGGTATACCTGGTGACAATGCCTGTATGAAATACCATTTTTAAATATTCTAAATTTTGTGTACTTGCCTACCTTTCTGTCCCACATTACTGAAGGGGAATAGTTCTAAGAAAAACAAATTAACTTTCGATTTTCTTTTAACGGTACACCAATAAATTTTCTTGAGTGTGTTAGGTTCTTCTTTTGAGCACTACTTCCTTTCAATAAAACATAGTAGATAATTAGACATTATACTTGGATTATTTACATTACACTTAACCCTTGTATGGCCCACGTGTTCGTTACCGTACTTCCGAATGGACTTTAAAAATTTTTTCGCCATACCATCACAAGAAAACTTAATCGATATTAACCCTTTGAAGACCAGTGAAAGAAATTTGGTGACTAGTGAAATGATCAGTGTTCCAGAGTTCTGTTTGTTTTTCAGTCCTCTCAAATCAAACGTCTTGTCGAGCGCCTATGTAACCATATGATCCAGCTGATCGAATATTAATGAAGAAAATTTTAATTTTTAAGTAAACACCGTATAAAGGCACTCTTAAGAATTTTTCTCTCAGCAAACAAACGAATATTCATATGTGTGTGTGCGTCGCGTCTGCGACGGAAATCTTGGTAAACCCTCTCGTCTCTCCAAATAAGGTGTTAAAATTCAGCACAGGAAACAAACTTCGTCTCCAAAAATTCCTGTCTATTTTTAGCTTTGACATCACCAGGCTGCATTGTGAGCCTGTCCGCTGTGTAGAAACGCGAGGAGACGGGGAGAAAAATTAAGTTAGTCTGACAATTGTTCCTGGTGTGACAACAGAATGTTACCAAGGAGGCAGTTCTGGAAGAGCAGACGAACAACACTGTGCGTATTATGGTACATTTGTTATGCAGTTAAGTACAGTGCTTAACACATTAAAAGTGCGTTGACGATAATAAAAATGTTGCCTTAAAAGTTAAATCTAAAGGAGTAGCAGCACAATAAAAAGCTTCCAGTCCACCCGAAAGAAGGCAAAATGGAAGGAAAGGGAATTCACCCCGCAACCTCAAGGACATCCTCCTGGAACCGCCATAGATTGCCTTTCTTCAGCATCAAAGTGAGTAAAAAGTGACTGTGCGAAATCACGGAAACTAACGATGTAGTAAAGTTCAACCGGTAACCCGCGCCTTCCGCGATTGTAATAAGAATAATTGGGCCAAATGTTAAATTTTATTCTCATATTCAATTATTCAAATTAAAGTGCCAAAATGTAATTTAATATGTGTTTGTGCAGTTTTAGTGTTGTTTATTAAAAGTGAAAAGTGAAATTTCGCATATCCTTTATCAAAATAATTATCATGGTATAAATTTATATTTTCTAGTTTAAGAGATAACCTAATTTACTTTCCTTTTCAGCATAAATAACTAATGCCTATGCAACATAATAATTTTCACATTATTAAATTGTATCGGCATTGATGATACGATTAGAATCAATTTTTATGACGATTTCCCAGAATGTTCTGACCCGAACTCTGAACCGTGTTGTCCAGTGGTTATATGGTCGGCTTTGGTTGAAGTCCGAACTGCTATTAAAGTCTAAAGGAGACGTCCAAAACATAGAGGATCGAATCCCGGACTGTTGTAAATGTCTAAGCCCTC
The DNA here is from genome assembly GCF_964235325.1 of Thermobia domestica. Classification (NCBI taxonomy): domain Eukaryota; kingdom Metazoa; phylum Arthropoda; class Insecta; order Zygentoma; family Lepismatidae; genus Thermobia; species Thermobia domestica. The sequence goes on along the minus strand of NC_137462.1, from coordinate 77,599,663 downwards.
CTAGGGAACTGCAGGACACGAACCACATACACTTATAAATAAATGGCTTATCCCGAACAGGGACGTACAAGGATCGAACCCCGATACACTCATAAAATGGCTATTCCCTCACAGGGACTTGAACCCGGTACACTTACACATTTAAGCGTCACATTGTGCTCAATTTATGCGTAACGTAAGACCTTCCATTTATAAGTAACAATGTTACATTCATTTTATATGTTTAAAAAAAACTTTTTTTTTACGCTTATTTAAGCGTCACCGCTTTTAGAGTGTATGATTTATTCGTTGGACAAACAGCTGTAGGAAGAAGAGTAAGAAGACTCACTGTTTGAACTAAAAATGTATGTTTTAAAATTCTGTCCTAGGAAAAGGATATGGAAATGAAATTCGGCTTCAGAATGGAAACTTCAATTACCTTTACCCTGAATAAAGAGAAATATAGAATCTTAAGCGCTCTTTACCGAAAAGCTCTCTGAATCCGAGGCTTTTCGGTTGCTTGCTTAATTGATATGTATTTACGTCGTTTGTCAAAAGCGATGCTTTACCGAACGAGAACTAGAGTTTAAAATTTAATCTGAACCACTGTAGTCGTTCGTTGCTCACTCACTGGGAATCAAAACCACAGAACCTCATGCATCAAAGATGGCTAGCTATTAGATCAACAAAGAGAGCCGTGATTTTTGGCGTTCAACATGAAACATTTGGAAGGGACCAGGGATTCATTGTGATTTTGTGTAAATGGCATTTCATCTTTTCTTGGGAAATAACACAAGCTGTTATTGTAATTCATATATAAAAGACGAAATTCTGAGTAAATAACTGATCTTCGCACAGTCCAAACCGCTTAAGCTAGAAACTTCAAATTCGGACAGTAGATAGGATTTGTGATGTAGGGTATCACTAAGGAAGGATTGTTTGGAAACTTGAAGAAAGGAAGGGGTGGGGTGGAAATTATTTTAATAAAATGGCCATCTCTCCGAATCCCTTGAGGTTAGAGACTTGAAATTTGGTATTTGAATATCTCATTTAAAATAATTTGACACGCGTTTCAACGTTTTTTGATACTTCAGTAAAATAGGGAGAAAAGGAGCGCGGATTGCAATTATTATAATAAAGTATCAATATCTAAGAATTTTTGAAGGTTTGAAATATGGAATTTGGTATATGGACTTCTCACATAAAATAATTCAATATGTATTTCAGTGTTTCTGATATTTACCTAGAAGGGAAGTAAAGGAGTGGGAAGTATTATTTAATGCTCATATCTCGCGATCCCTTACGGTTAGAGACATGAAAGTTGATAGTTTGATTTTTCATTTAAAATAATTAAACATGTATTTGAGCGTTTTTTGCCACTTAACGTAGAAGGGAAGGAAAAGAGGTGGGAGTGGTTCACTAAAATGCCTTAAAAGGTGTTTAAATTTCGTGAGAGTTTTAGCTCAATCCAATTCTATATGAAAGACACAGAAGAAAAACGCGAAATACTGTGCTACAGTAGCACTTAGGAGCATTTGCTATATTGTGCGAGGCCGTATGCCGAGCAAATAGGGGTTCTGGGGGCGAAGCTCCATCTAGGCGAAGGCTAGTATAATATAATTTTATTGTTGTTATAAGCATAGCTATAATTGTACTATGTTTCTAAAAGCTGCATTTAAGAAATTACCTAATAGAGCCAATTTCCAACCCCCTGTTCCTAGTCTCGTCTAATGCTTTGTTTCTTTACATACTCAATTGTACCACTGCGCAAGCGCTGTATTCGGACAAAATACCCTATACGGCGGTCCCGGTCCCGAATTTGATTCCCGGTGGGGGTACATTTGAACGAAAAAATGTGGTTCGAATTCCACTATAATCAGAATCAGTCTCCTTTAGCCGCCATGCCATTATCGTGGAACGTTAAGTTCAAGCAACAAACCAAAAATACCCTATGCATACACTTTTGTAACTGTCCAATATTTGTCTTGTCGCTCTCTCCTGTTTAAGTGAAATATTCCTGAATGTACCAGCAATTAAATTCCTGATACATTCATCTTTAAATGTATCAGTTGAGTAGAGTTAGGGGTTTTCTTGAGAAATGAACAATTCCTGTCTATTCATTTCGCGAATAATAATCTTCAGATCAGTGTTGGTGCAACAGGTTATCCTCAGTTCGATTATTAATTTTAGTTTTATACGTGTTCACAGATTAATCCTCGGTTGATGCAATTGAGCACTAGAGCGGGAAAAACAGTGAAATTCTTTAAAATATATAATATTTAGATTAGAAAGTAAGAGAGAGACTGTAGTTTTTTGAATAAAAATACTCGTTTAACGAAAAATGATTGATGTAACATGGACATTAGATTTTACGCTTCATATGTACTCTTTATCTTATAAGAGAGCACTCTAGTTCTATATTCTTTTTGTGAAGATATAGGTAGAAGTATTTTACAATTACTTATCGAGTACAGAATAATACCCGTTGAATACTACTATACCCGTTAAACGGCTTGTAGTATTGGACCCCCTCTCCCCGCACCTCAACAAAAATTTCTAGGTGTACCCCTGTCTGACAAGGTACGTTCGCGAAGTGTCTCCTCGGGATTAGTGTAAAATTGATTCAAATGCAAAGCTCTCCGTATATTGTACTAATTTTAGCAGCCCATGCCGGTAATTTGCATATGTATGGGTCTTCATATACTGTATATCCGAAATTCAATCATCCACTACTATAACGCTAGGACACAAAATTGCTTATAGTTTCTTTAGAGGTAATTGGACATGAATGTGGGCATATGCAAAACAAATTAGACCAAGTACTGCATCTCTGACACATGTTAGCCACTCCGGCCGCCATCTTGGGTCCACCATATTGTATCCAACTTTCGATTTTTCAAATGGAAATAGGTGCAAGTGATACATCAAATTCATCTGCAATTTTCTCGGAATTTAGTTGGTGTAGTGAATTTTACCGTAGCTTGTACCGTTTGCACGTTATTGCATGTTAAAGTCTGGACTTCACAAATATTGGACCAAATAGAAAGTTATGCAGAGCCCCGTGTGTATATGTAATCTTTTACTTGATTGATTGTTGACGAAATATTCTTTGAACGTACATACAGACACAGACGTCAATACGGAAATGATAGGTCTTCACACAAATTTACATTACAAATTTCAATGGATTTACATTAGGCATTTTGACCGTGATACAGTACTTCCTTGTTATAGTATAACATGGTAGTAATAACAATCACTCACAGATATGCAATAAGATTATGGAGGCGTGTAGTATCAAAATCCGCCACATCCATTTCTCATAGTTTCGAGTAATCTCACAAAACGTGCAGTTAAGGGTCTTCACTACAGCGGAATATAAACTTGAGCTAATTTTGGAGTTTTTCTGTAATATCTTCAAACAAATAAAGATATTCGAAAAACAGAAACGTAGTGAACTAGACAATACGATTTTGCATGTGATACCTTTATAACAATTCACCTATATGCTTTAGGTATGCCGCTATATACAGAACCCGCAAAAGATACTAAATCCATAGACAGTTGCAAATCGAAAGCAGATAGATGAGTTGCGATAACGGTATCACATGCAAAATAGTATTGTCTAGTTCACTACGTTTCCGTTTTTTTGAATATTTTTATTTGTTTTGAATATATTACAGAAAAACTAAAATTAGCGGTAGTTTAATTTCGCTGGAGTGAAGACCCTTAAGCTCCATACACACGCGTACAAAATCCCATATTTGAACTGTTTTTTTTTTTTTTTTTTTTTTTTTTAACTACAGACCTGTTCAAATTATTACACTCACGCTCAAAAAATGCAAAGTTTATGTTGCAATCCTAATTTCGGAGTTGTAGAACATGATAATTTATGGGTTAAACCACCAATATACTATCCTTCATTTGTTCACTACACAGTTGAAGTGGTGATATCATCGTTGAACAGCAGATGGTGTTAGTGGGGGAAGGGGGAGTTCAGAAATGGTGTTTCAGTTGTAGACAGCTTTGTAGTTTCTATTAACAAGTTACAGTCTGAAGTGTTGTGTTTGCAGTCGTAAGCAGTTACGACATTCAAAGATTTGAACAGTGCGAATGGGCCAGTTTAAAGTGATCGTGACGTGTTTTGTGTATTACTCTTTCATTGTGTGAAATCCTGTATTCGCGGCATAATGGAGAAGTACCAAGCACTTTCATCGGCGTAAAGTGGAAGTTATCAAAATACTTCTGGCTGAAGGAAGTCTTTGTGCTGAGGGAATAAAAACACGCAGGCCAAAAAAGAGCAAAAATTACTCCATTCATGGCAAAGAACGTCTCGAATCGGCACGACGCGCTGCTGATGATTGGAGAATAGTGAGTTTTAGTGGATAATCGTGTTTTCCTGTCTGATGAAAGTTCACAATATGTGGGACGTCGACCTGGAAAGAATTCAAGTTGGAATGCCTCCAACAAACTGTGAAGCATCCTACTTCAGTCATGGTCTGAGTGTAATGTCTGTGTTCGGACCTGGGAGAGTGTATATAGTAGAGGGAGCAATGAAGCACGCCTAATATCTACAAGGTCTTTAGCGAGAAATGTTTCCTCAGGCTGCAGTCTGGTTTGATGACGCACACGTCATCTTTGTGCATGATGGAGCCCCATGTCCCTGGGCTAAAGCTGTGACAAAATTCTTCGAGGACAATGAAATGAGTATTCTTCCGTGCCCTGGTAATAATCCTGATATGATTGAAAACCCCTGGAGCTTCATGAAGGAAAAGCTAAAGAAGAAGCACATTCAACCAAACATCAATTGATCGAGGAGATCAATAATTTGTGGCATCATGATGCTGAATTGAAGGCAAAATGTGCCAACTCGCACATAGCATGTCACAAATGATAAAAGACTATAATGCGCTAACCCTCACTAACGCCATCCATGCCTAGACGCCATTAACTATTTCAGTGTTATCTTGCCGTGGATGACTTTACAGATGTCGTTTCAGGATCCTTTACTACTTCAACAAGACAGACAACACAAAACAGTATCTGACTTCCAATGAGTTAGGTGTTATCATAAGATAATAAAGGCTCAGAATCCTCTACGAGAAGACCTGAGCCTGTGGCCCAGTAACGGAGTCGCCGATGTTCCCCTTCTTTATCCGAGGAAAATTATAGATTCGTGGTAGAGATGGATGTTACGTAGTGGGAATCTAAAATTAACAACGTCTGGCAAAATGTATTTAAATGTTCCAGAACGTAATCAAATTGAACTGGTTTGTACCAAAATCCTACTTTAACTAAATTTAGTTTCTAGCAGCTTTACAATGATTCTGTACACATTATATCGTGTTGAAATCTATATTGTGAAAACAAAGAGCAGATTCAGTAATAATCACATTATGAATAATAAATCCATACAATTGAAATTTGTTAAGTAATTTAGTAGTAGTTTGCGCGTGCTTGCATGTACTATGAGTATAACTGTAGTTCTGTTTGTATGTAGCTCGTTTTATATTTATTTAAGTATATGTAGCTCGCTTTAGTGTCTTGCTTGTGCATATCTTGCAGTTATTCATTTCATTTCTATTTTCTCTTTCAAACATTGATTGGTACTATCTGACGTTCCTACGCTCATGTACATCAAATATACGAAGTTTTACTTTATCATCTTTTATAAATATATCTGTGCACTTATAGGCAATTTTTATATTAACATAATTATCTGTTTTATATACTTTCATTTATAAATATATTTGTTTATAATATCTACATTTTTAACTTTTTTTAAAATACAATTGACGTATTTTAGTGAGCTCTTCCAGAATCGTCAGCCTGTAACCAACTTCAATATAACATCTTATGACACCAAATAATATATCATTGCGTCTATACAAATTACGCAGCAAGAAAGATCAATAACATTACGATTTGCTACAAACACCATCTGATATCAAGTCTACAAATTATATAGCATGCACCACAGAAAATTTTGATAACACATTTTATTTTATAATATAACTATTTAGAATTCAAGTCGAAAGTTTAGACGTGATGGAGTGTAGAATTTGGAGAGGGGATAGAATCCCCTGAGCTAAATAATAGCTTCAGAAATCCATTATATTTTATTCATGCCTTACTGTAAAATAATCCTCAACACTTATTGAAAAGTTAATTAAAATATAGCACAATAGTTTCGCACTTTTCAATCCCTCGTCACTATAAGATTAAATCCATAAAATAATTCGCAGGGTTGATTCTTCCATTTTATATTCTCTATCTTCTTTCTTTCTTTCTTCTTCACCATACAAAGGTGTTTTTTCTCTTTTCTTATGCACCCTCTTATTACTGTGCAACAAATGTTGATATTAGAAGATTTTTTTTTCAATGTGGGGTTTTTCTTGGAAGTAATATAATCTCTATGTTAAGTTTATTTTCCTTGTTTCTTTGATTGGTTATTGCATGTTTTCTGTGACTTTGTTTTTTATTACTTTTTTTTCATATTACTTCCTTGTAAAAAATTAATTAGAATTGAAAGTGTGTCCAAAAGAAGATAGTACAGTATATTGTTGTTGATACTTGTTATTATTGTTATTTTATTTATTTATTTGTTTATTATTATTTTTTTTATATGTCAATTCCTGATTTTACTATATATTGCATGAGTGTTTTTATTCCTTTCCAGTTCCTGGATGCCAAAATACTTTCATATGAGAGAGGTCCATGTCCCAAAATGAAATGCAGTTGTTGAAGTAAATTGTTTCGATGTGTTTGAAATAACTCACATTCGAATATTAAATGATTCAAAGTACCAATACCTTTATCACACCAACAATGATAAGTGTCCTTTTTTTTTTATTTGAAATAATTTGGTCGGAGTTAGTGCAGTGTTAAATAACATGCGATAGAAAATTATCACTTCTCGTCTATTCCATAATGATAAATTTTTTGAAAAGCTTGTAGAATTGTCTTCATAAATTTCCCAATAGAGTTTTCCAGGTAAAGAAGGATTTTTATGTCTCCATTGTTTGATTTCCGTCTTTTCATACTCTGATATAATATGTTTGAAATTTTCTGGTGCCAGTTTAATATTCATATTTTGGCCGTTTTGACATGCATTTTTAGCAGCTAGGTTGATGATATTTAAATTTGGATCTAAGTTGACATGAGCTTTACTGAATACAAACGTTATTTGAAAATTGTTTTTTGACATATTTGCATAAAGATGTTTTATATTTAATATGATCCAGGTAGACTTTTTATTCCAATGAGTTGAATTTAGAGACATTAATACACTTAAGGAGTCAGAACATATTACTGTCTTTGATATTTTGTTTCTTTTTATGTATAATAAAGCTTGACGTATCGCAAAAGCTTCTCCTTCGAATATAGAGGTATGTTGTGGTAGTTTGTATTTGATAATTTTGGACTCTTTGGGGATAAATATTGCTGCTCCGACTTTTGAATTTGGAAATTTTGAAGCATCGGTATATATAAATGTATAATCTTCGTCAAAAGTATGAATGATGTTTTTCCAAATATTCTGGTAAATTGATTGTTTGAGATCTTCGTGATATATTTTTATATAGTTCGGTATTACTGGTTTGATCTGCGTAGTATTTACTTGGTAGTTCCAGACATAACAGCTTAACGTGGGTACTTTCTGAATATATGGACAGACATTTCTTAAATTCAGATATGCTTGAATGAACCATGGTCTGTTTTTTGAATACGGAATATTTCTTTTTTTCAATATTATATCTATTTGTTGCAATTTATTTACGATTGGGTTATTAGATTTTCCAAGAACATTTAAAATGTATTTGTGTGCGTATTTCGGAATAATAATGTGACTTGGATTACAACCTACATAACAGCTTAACGTGGGTACTTTCTGAATATATGGACAGACATTTCTTAAATTCAGATATGCTTGAATGAACCATGGTGTTTTTTGAATACGGAATATTTCTTTTTTTCAATATTATATCTATTTGTTGCAATTTATTTACGATTGGGTTATTAGATTTTCCAAGAACATTTAAAATGTATTTGTGTGCGTATTTCGGAATAATAATGTGACTTGGATTACAACCTATTTCTGATAATAGACCTCTTTTTGGGCAGAATGCCGGTTGAGCATAAATCAATCTTGCTAGTGAATAAAACATCTTTTCCAGTTTGTCGATGTGTGACTGGATGTGGTACATGAATATAATACCATAAAATACTTTTGATATAAAACCTTGTTTAAGAATTGTAACTAGTATCTATCTTCTTCGACTCACACTTTTTTAAAATTAAATTTCGATTCGAAAAATGTCTTTGTTTAGATTTAAATCACCGGATACAGATCATAATGCAAATCGCCACGTTCCAAAATATACTCTAATGTAATGCGGCGCAGGTGTAAAAGGCGGGGCATTACAAGACTTAATACAGAACAAGGGATTACATACGAAATATTAAACTTTGTGTGAGAGATCATTTTCTTGTAAGTATTCCATTTCATTTTTTGTCTCCAATTTGGATATACACACTGTATAGTCATTATATTAGAATGTCACATACGTATTTATTTTATTATTTCCAAGTTTGTACAGAATGGAGGATAAATAAAGTGATATGAAATGAAATGAAAAATTGAAAAGCATGTGCCACATCCACTAAAAGTTAGGACAGAATTATAAAGCAGTAATTTCGACTAAGTTCGAACATGTTTTCTCACGTAATATTGTAAGAATAGTAAAATATTCAGAAACTGAAAGTTGAGTCTAATAATTCGAACACGTCTGTAGGAAATATTAAGCATTTAAAACAAAATTCTGTTTCCATGGAATTCCTTTACATCAAACGTGTAACAAACGATATACAGGGTGTTTCAAAACAATACCGACAACGTTTGGGAGGATGATTCCTGACACCAAGATAAAACATAAAGTATAGACCAACCTGGGTGCACAAATGTTTTCTTTCGGAGTTATAGAGTAGTAATCGCATGACTTGAGGCCATTTTTGCCGCCCCCTAGAGCGTGGCGTCCGCCGCCGCCGCCGAAATTTTGCGCCCCGGGCGCCCGGCGCTTATTTTTTGGGGTTACGTGGCCCGGGGTCAATGACCTACATTTTTGGGGTTACGTGACCCGGGGTCAATGACCTAGGGGGCGCCCGCCGCCCCATTTTTGGGGTTACGTGGCCCGGGGTCAATGACCTAGGGGTACTTAGGACCACCCCTTTTAGATTTTGGCAGGGGTACCATGGCCCACCCCCCTAAATTTTGGCAGGGGTACCTAGGACCATCTCCCTTAAATTTTGGAAATTGCCAAATCTAAAAATTTTGGTGTGGTAGCCTAGGACCATAGTATGTACCTTAATCAATATTGGGGTCTATGTCGTTCCCTTTTATGGGTAAAAAATTGCCAAAAAGTCAAATTTCGGGGGTTTTTGACCTAATTTAACCCCTTTGATGTGTTATTATCCTATATGGTTATATGGTCGTATATAAGGGTCCATTACCTTTCATAAGATATGGGTACATTTGTGCACCCCTTTAAAAATTTGGGAGGGGTACCTTGGCCTACCCCTTAAATTTTGGCAATTGCCCAATTTACACATTGGGTATTATAGTACTGGGCCCTAATATGTATTATGATAAATTTGGGTGGTCCACCTCGTTCCCTTTTAGGGTACAAAATTGCCAAAATATAAACGTAAGCAATACGTTGTACCACGTGTTTGGTCTTTTGGCCCAATTTATCCTCTTGGATGAGGTCCTATTACCTTATATGGTTATATGGTTATGTATAGGGGTCCATTACCTTTCATAAGATATGGGTACATTTGTGCACCCCTTTAAAAATTTGGGAGGGGTACCTTGGCCCACCCCTTAAATTTTGGAAATTGACATATTTTAACATTGGGTATTATAGTACCGGCCCTAACATGTATTATGATAAATTTGGGTGGTCTACCTCGTTCCCTTTTAGGGTACAAAATTGCCAAAATATAAACGTAAGCAATACGTTGTACCACGTGTTTGGTCTTTTGGCCCAATTTATCCTCTTGGATGAGGTCCTACTACCTTATATGGTTATATGGTTATGTATGGGTGTCTATTCCCAATCATAAGAAATAGGTACATTTGTGCACCCCTTCAAAAATTTGGGAGGAGTACTTTGGCTCACCCCTTAAATTTTAGAAATTGACAAATTTAAACGTTGGGTATTATAGTACTGGATCCTAACATGTATTATGATAAATTTGGGTGGTCCACCTCGTTCCGTTCTAGGGGTACAAAATTGCCAAAATATAAACGTAAGCAATACGTTGTACCACGTGTTTGCTCTTTTGGCCCAATTTATCCTCTTGGATGAGGTCCTACTACCTTATATGGTTATGTATAGGGGTCCATTACCTATCATAAGAAATAGGTACATTTGTGCACCCCTTTAAAAATTTGGGAGGGGTACCTTGGCCCACCCCTTAAATTTTAGAAATTGCCCAATTTAAACATTTGGTATAATTGTATAAGACCCTAATATATTACTATAAATTTTTGTGGTCCATCTCGTTCCCTTTTATGGGTACGAAATTGCCAAATTTTAGTACAACCACGTGTTTCGTTTTGACCTAATTTATTCCCTTGGATGAGGTCCTATTACCTTATATGATTATATGGTCATGTATAGGGGCCCATTTCCTATCATAAGACATAGGTAGATTGATACACCCCGGGAGGGGTACCATAGCCAATCCCTTAAATTTTGGAATTTTTCCAATTTAAGCATTCGCTATCATAGTACATGACCTCAATATGTATCATGATAAATTTGGGTGGTCCACATCGTTCCCTTTCATGAGTAAAAAAAAATGCCAAAATATAAACATAAGCAATATGTTGTACCACGTGTTTGGTTTTTGGCCCAATTTATCCCGTTTGATGCGGTCTTATTACCGTATATGGTTATATGGTCATGTATATAGGTTCATTTCCTATCATAAGACATTGGTACATTGATTCACCCTTTAAAATTTGAGAGGGGTATCTTGGCTCATTCACTCAGTCTTAGAAAATTGTTTAATATAAGCATTTGGTATCTTCGTACAGGTCTTCAATATGTACCACTATAAATTTGGATGGTCCACATCGTTCCCTTTCATGGGTAAAGAACTACCAAAAATCAAATTTCGGAGGTTATTGACCCCTATTTAATACGTTATATGGTTTATTACCTTTATATGTGTATGTGCCCTTTTAAATTTAGAAATTATCAAATAACAAAATTCGGTAAACGTTTTTCTAGGACCCATTGGTGTTTCTCTTATGGCCAAATATTCAAAATTTAAAGGTTATTGACCTATCTTTTGATACGGCTTTATTATTGAATAACTACAGGATTTATTAGTTTTTCATAAGACACAGGTGTATTTGTGTACCAATCTTAAATTTTGAGAGGGGTACATTTCTTATTGTCATATTAATAATTGGTAATTGTTCTTAAAATTGGATAGTATCTCATTCATTGGGTAAATCATTGTCAAATATGAGTATGATCACGTGATCAGTTATTGACCTATGATGGGGTTAGGAGTCCAGGACATTGGTACATTTAAACTTTTTAGGATAATTTGAGAATGCGTCATTGGTTTTGATTATTACAGCCTATGGACCAAATATAAACATAAGCAATACGATGTACCATGTGATTGACCTTGATGAGGTAGTGTACAGTGATATATAGCTAACCTTATTGAATCTTATGACTCATAGTCTTAAGGAAATACATGCTACAACACTGGCAAAGTTATTGTTGATGCAATTTGATTGGTTGATCACTATCTTTCGTGCAATCTGATTGGCTGATCACTATCTTTTGTGCAATCTGATTGGTTGCTGATTTCCAAATCTTTGCTGCATTCAGTTTTAAGTTTTGTTTAACATTTAAAAAAGTTTTTGGAATTTTTTTGAAATTTTTTTTGTTTGAAACTTTAGTTTATTTTTTTCGTTTGATATTTTTAGTTTGAAAATTCTTGTTTCGAAATTTTTGTTTGAAATTTTTGTTTCAAAATTTTTTTGTTTGAAATTTTTTCGTTGGAAATTTTTAGTTTGAAAATTTTGTTTCTAAAATTTTGTTTAAAAATTTTTTGTTTGAAATTTTTGTTTCAAAATTTTTTGTTTGAAAATTTTTGTTTGAAATTCTTTGTTTTGACATTTTTGTTTAAAAATTTTGTTTTGAAATTTTTTCGTTTGAAATTTTCTCGTTTCAAAACTAAAAAAATATTTGTTTGAAATTTTAGTTTAAAAAATGTTCGATTTTTTTTTCTGTTTAAAATTTTTTGTTTGGACATTTTTGTTTCGAAATTTTTGTTTGGAAAATTTTGGTTTCAAATTTTTAAGTTTGTGCACTCATTAGTGAAGAACGGGAACTGGTTAGAAGAAAATTCGGTTTGAAAATTTTTGTTTCGAAAGTTTTGTTTGAAATTTGTGTTTCAAAGTTTGGTTTGACATTTTTAAAAGTTTGTGCACTCATTAGTAAAGAACCGGAACTGTTTAGAACTAAAACCTCTGGCAACATTGTGGTGCAATAGTACACGTCAGAACATGGGATTGTACTTGAAATGAAAAAAACACAATTCATTGAAATGGATCATTTTATTACACTCCACATACATCCATACCAGATAGTGGTTTTGGATATTGTCGATACAATGTATTTTGAACTTCTTGCACTAGTTTGTCTTTAGCATATAATTTTAATTCCAATTGAAGTCTTTTAAGGTCTATTGCAATATCAATTGGTGGAAACTCAATGTCCATTTGATCACAAATAAACTGTTTATCAATACAGGTATGCACCTACGAACGATGTTGACAACCATCACAATATCTAGATACATGTTGTACAATATGCATAACACATTTTTCAAAATAGTACTTTTTCAGGAATATACTTGTTTTGTTGCACACTTCCACTGCATGTTTAACACACTGAAATACGCTGATGAATTTGTTCCATTCCGTTTGCGTTAGATACACCATGTTGCGAGGGACATGGAATGTATTCTTTTTACGTAACAGCACCATCTTCTCTTCGAGGACTGTACGCATCACCACTTCATGATTTTAGCCTAATGATTTGACTATGGTCACATTTAGCTCATCATGAAAATAATCGTTCATTTGGTCGATTCATGAACATAATATTTGCCATTCTTCACAGGTCAGTTGTACACCAAATTGTTCTGCTTTGCCCAATCGAATCACTGGTTCAAATGTTCTAGCACTGATACCAACCACATGTTTTGTTTGAAATATATTTATTGGATAATAGCTTGCGAAGATGAACTCTTTATCGTTAGAAGTACACATCTTTCCTCCTGAAACGCACTTGCTCAAATGATTTCGTGGGATGACAGTGTATTTGCTCATTTCATAGTTATTGCTGATGTCATTGGAAAGGAATGTGCTGACGTTTGAATTCATGGTTTCATCACAGTTGCTGACGTCATGCTCACCAACCAAATTCATACAACTATGTCTGACGTCAAAGGAATGTGCTGACGTTTGAATTCATGATTTCATCACAATTGCTGACGAATGTACTAAATTCAAATTGATGACTTCGACCCAAGAATCCTTTGTAACATAAAGATACAGATCCAGTATTTAAGAAACGCAGCAGTTCTTCTTGTTTTGATGCTTCCATGGGTAAATATCTTGCTGGTAAAATTATATTCTTATCATTTTCAAGTTTCACTACGATTCTTAATCCAAATTTTGTAGGGATTTTTTGGCTAGCTAAGATTCTATAAGGTACATTCTGTTGTAAATCAGTAATCTTGGTAAATGATTTCATCACATCACGTGTGTTTAGAAACTGCAGACAAGTAGCCATGATGATATGAATACTAACTCGAACGATACTTATATATGATGCAAAACTGATGACATTGCATTATCATGTTCTGACGTGTACTATTGCACCACAATGTTGCCAGAGGTTTTAGTTCTAAACAGTTCCGGTTCTTTACTAATGAGTGCACAAACTTTTAAAAATGTCAAACCAAACTTTGAAACGAAAAAATTCAAACAAAATTTTGAAACGAAAAAAATTTTCAAACAAAATTTTGAAAAAAAATTCGAAACAAAAAATTTTAAACAAAAAAACTTGGAAACGAAAAATTTCAAAACAAAAATTTCAAACAAAAAATTTTAAACAAAAAATTTTCTAACAAAATTTTGCAACAAAAAAATTTAAAATTTTTCAAACAAAAAATTTTGAAACAAATTTCAAACAAAATTCTGAAACAAAAAAATTCAAACAAATTTGAAACGAGTTTTCAAACAAAAACTTTCAAACAAAAAATTTTCAAACTAAAAAAATTACGTTTCAAGGTTAACCGTCAAACTTTATCCGGTTTTTAACTATTCGATTAACAAATAAACGGTTTTGATATTTATCAGTGAGTGCAAAGTGTTGAACGAAACCAAGATTTTATGTTAAAACTTGTTTCAAACAAAAAATTTTGAAACAAAAATTTCAAACAAAAATTTCGAAACAAAAATTTTCAAACTAAAAATATCAAACGAAAAAAATGTCAAACAAAAAAATTTTCTAACAAAAATTTCAAAAACTTTTTAAATGTTAAACAAAACTTAAAACTGAATGCAGCAAAGATTTGGAAATCAGCAACCAATCAGATTGCACAAAAGATAGTGATCAGCCAATCAGATTGCACGAAAGATAGTGATCAACCAATCAAATTGCATCAACAATAACTTTGCCAGTGTTGTAGCATGTATTTCCTTAAGACTATGAGTCATAAGATTCAATAAGGTTAGCTATATATCACTGTACACTACCTCATCAAGGTCAATCACATGGTACATCGTATTGCTTACGTTTATATTTGGTCCATAGGCTGTAATAATCAAAACCAATGACGCATTCTCAAATTATCCTAGAAAGTTTAAATGTACCAATGTCCTGGACTCCTAACCCCATCATAGGTCAATAACTGATCACGTGATCATACTCATATTTGACAATGATTTACCCAATGAATGAGATACTATCCAATTTTAAGAACAATTACCAATTATTAATATGACAATAAGAAATGTACCCCTCTCAAAATTTAAGATTGGTACACAAATACACCTGTGTCTTATGAAAAACTAATAAATCCTGTAGTTATTCAATAATAAAGCCGTATCAAAAGATAGGTCAATAACCTTTAAATTTTGAATATTTGGCCATAAGAGAAACACCAATGGGTCCTAGAAAAACGTTTACCGAATTTTGTTATTTGATAATTCCCAAATTTAAAAGGGCACATAAACATATAAAGGTAATAAACCATATAACGTATTAAATAGGGGTCAATAACCTCCGAAATTTGATTTTTGGTAGTTCTTTACCCATGAAAGGGAACGATGTGGACCATCCAAATTTATAGTGGTACATATTGAAGACCTGTACGAAGATACCAAATGCTTATATTAAACAATTTTCTAAGACTGAGTGAATGAGCCAAGATACCCCTCTCAAATTTTAAAGGGTGAATCAATGTACCAATGTCTTATGATAGGAAATGAACCTATATACATGACCATATAACCATATACGGTAATAAGACCGCACCAAACGGGATAAATTGGGCCAAAAACCAAACACGTGGTACAACATATTGCTTATGTTTATATTTTGGCATTTTTTTTTTACTCATGAAAGGGAACGATGTGGACCACCCAAATTTATCATGATACATATTGAGGTCATGTACTATGATAGCGAATGCTTAAATTGGAAAAATTCCAAAATTTAAGGGATTGGCTATGGTACCCCTCCCGGGGTGTATCAATCTACCTATGTCTTATGATAGGAAATGGGCCCCTATACATGACCATATAATCATATAAGGTAATAGGACCTCATCCAAGGGAATAAATTAGGTCAAAACGAAACACGTGGTTGTACTAAAATTCGGCAATTTCGTACCCATAAAAGGGAACGAGATGGACCACAAAAATTTATAGTAATATATTAGGGTCTTATACAATTATACCAAATGTTTAAATTGGGCAATTTCTAAAATTTAAGGGGTGGGCCAAGGTACCCCTCCCAAATTTTTAAAGGGGTGCACAAATGTACCTATTTCTTATGATTGGGAATAGACACCCATACATAACCATATAACCATATAAGGTACAGTGAAACCTGTCAACTTGGCCACCTCTCTAAGTTGGCCACCTGCTTATCTTGGCCTAGTTCGTCTTGAACCTGCATTTTCCCATAAGACATTAGTTACTTATTACTCTCTAAGTTGGCCACCTGTCTATCTTGGAAGTTGGCCACACTGAAGCAATGTTTACCCTATGACGATAATGATTAATTTACCTGCGTATCTTGGCCACGAAAAATACAGTTTTGTTATTTTTCTTAACTCTTTCGAATTCCCATATGAGAGGCAGATGTTCTGTATTTGTGACTGCACACAAAGAAGCATAGATTGGCACGATTTGTTCTTGGAGGTCAATGGCCAGAACACTACCCTCATAAAAGGGTGGTGAATGAAGATGTGAATAAGAAAAAGCACGTACAGGAATTCAGGAAATGGTTGTACGTATTTGTTTACCTTGTCTGTTTTGGTAAAACTATTAGCTATATCGGCTCCTTTCATCAGTGGGAAGCTTTAGTAATTCCGGAAAATTCTCAAGGTTAAAGCTCAATTGTCATTTATTGGCATCTGACTCCATGTCAAAAGGTAGTGGAGGTTTTGAGATATGAATTCCCTCAAGATTTTCTCAAAACATATTTTGCTCCGAGGGAAACACTTCTAGCTCATTAACAAGAGGTAGTTAACTACAATATTAGAATGTGCATATCTGCCAAAAAGAATAAAGCAAATATGTCTAGAATGAACCACCATTCAGTAACAACTGAAAAGAAGTCATAAATTGCATATGAATTTCTCAATTTATAACAGCTTTTCTTGTTTTCAATCTGAATAACTCCGTGTGCTATAATATCAATTTCAATAAACTGCGTACATACACTTCTATTTCATGGTTGTTTATGTTATTGTGTTTTCAATCCGAATAATCCAATGTACCAGACTAGTTTTCAGGAAGAGAAAGGTATGCATATATATTAAACATACTATCAAGAGCGACGATCCTGGGGGACCGAGGGGGCCCGAGCCCCCCAAAGCTCATGTGGCCCCTATTTTGTTTGAGTATACAATATTTGGTATAATTTGAGTGCAATTTGTCTTAAAATCTTCATATATATACCTTCTGCATCTGAATGCCCTCCCCCCAATTTACAGAGAAATCGTCGCTCTTGTATACTATAGTAATATTTTCTAGTACTGTATATTTTTATGATTATTCTATATACATTATTAAGTAGCTGTCGTGCCACTGCTTATTAAAATTTTACAATCAAGTAATACTAGAAATCCTATTCTAAAAATACACAAATCACACTTATTTTCTGTAAGTTGGCCACCTGTCAAAGTTGGCCACTTTTCGATGGAACCGATGGTGGCCAACATAGACAGGTTTCACTGTAGTAGGACCTCATCCAAGAGGATAAATTGGGCCAAAAGACCAAACACGTGGTACAACGTATTGCTTACGTTTATATTTTGGCAATTTTATACCCCTAGAACGGAACGAGGTGGACCACCCAAATTTATCATAATACATGTTAGGGCCGGTACTATAATACCCAATGTTTAAATTGGGCAATTTCCAAAATTTAAGGGGTGGGCCAAGGTACTCCTCCCAAATTTTTAAAGGGGTGCACAAACGTACCTATGTCTTACGAAAGGTAATAGACCCCTATACATAACCATATAACCATATAAGGTAATAGGACCTCATCCAAGAGGATAAATTGGGCCAAAAGACCAAACACGTGGTACAACGTATTGCTTACGTTTATATTTTGGCAATTTTGTACCCTAAAAGGGAACGAGGTGGACCACCACCCAAATTTATCATAATACATATTAGGGTCCAGTACTATAATACCAAATGTTTAAATTGGGCAATTTCTAAAATTTAAGGGGTGGGCCAAGGTACCCCTCCCAAATTTTTAAAGGGGTGCACAAATGTACTCATATCTTATGAAAGGTAATGACCCCTATACATAACAATATAACCATATAATGTAATCGGACCTCATCCAAGAGGATAAATTGAACCAAAAGACCAAACACGTGGTACAACGTATTGCTTACGTTTATATTTTGGCAATTTTGTCCCTAAAAGGGAACGAGGTGGACCACCCAAATTTATCATAATACATATTAGGGTCCAGTACTATAATACCAAATGTGTAAATTGGGCAATTTCCAAAAGTTAAGAGGTGGGCCAAGGTACCCCTCCCAAATTTTTAAAGGGGTGCACAAATGTACCCATATCTTAGGAAAGGTAATGGACCCTTATATACGACCATATAACCATATAGGATAATAACACGTCATCAAGGGGGATAAATTAGGTCAAAAACCCCCGAAATTTGACTTTTTGGCAATTTTTTACCCATAAAAGGGAACGACATAGACCCCCAATATTGATTAAGGTACATACTATGGTCCTAGGCTACCACACCAAAATTTTTAGATTTGGCAATTTCCAAAATTTAAGGGAGATGTTCCTAGGTACCCCTGCCAAAATTTAGGGGGGTGGGTCATGGTACCCCTGCCAAAATCTAAAAGGGGTGGTCCTAAGTACCCCTAGGTCATTGACCCCGGGGCACGTAACCCAAAATATGGGCGCCAGGGGGCGCAAAATTTTGGCGGCGGCGGGCGCCCCCTAGATCATTGACCCCGGGCCACGTAACCCAAAAAATGGGCGCCCGGCGCCCGGGGCGCAAAATTTGGCCTCGGCGGCGGGCGCCCCCTAGGTCATTGACCCCGAGTCACGTAACCCCAAAAATGGCGCCGGCGCCCGGGGCGCAAAATTTGGCGGCGGCGGCGCGCGCCATGCTCCAGGGGGCGGCAAAAATGGCCTCAAGTCATGCGATTACTACTTATAGGATGCCGAAAACACGAAAAAAAATGAACGTTGTAGGTCCATAGCTCTAAAACTATAGGTTCTACCATAGTCGGGTCAAGACTTCACTTAGGAACTTGTATGTGCCGTATCCAAATATCCATGTTTCAGAATCCTGCGGTACTTCCGCAACAATTTTTATAAAGGAAGTTTGGTTACAGGCATATAATATGAAGTACTCACGAACTACCTCTATAAAACTTGTTGTAAAAGTACCGCAGGATTCTGAAACATGGATATTTGGATAGGGCACGTATTAGTTCCTAAGTAAAGTATTGACCCGACTACGATAGGAGCTATGGAGCTATTGACCTTTAAAGTTCATTTTTTTTTAACGTTTTCGGCAACCTATCACTTTCTGTTCCAATAATCTGGTAGAACCCAGCAAGGCATACAGTTTCAGTGTGACTGTTCCAAATTCAGCAAGCTTCTAATCAAGACGAACTTCAACAAACGCGCGACAGATGGCAGTGAAATGAACGTTTTAGTAACAACATGTTATCTGTATACAGGAAGTGTAATTCCAAATGAACAGTGACCACGCACTTCTCTCTTTTTCTTCTTTTTTTAAATTAAACAACTTTCGGCTATACCTTGGCACTCCAGACCTCCGAATTTGTACTCTTCCTCCTCAGAATACACAATTTAATCCAAGTGAAATTTTTGATTCTTGTTAGCCCAAGTTGTATGTTCAAAATGAATCATTCATTTACCACTGATAATGAAACTGACAACTTGACATAATTTTAATATATTTACAAAAGAAGAAGAAGAAGAAAAGAAAAGAAATCTCCCCTCTTCTCTCGCTAAAAGTGGAAGTTCTGGAAACACTGTGACTTGTTTTCAATAAGGAGTTCGCACACGAAGTTTCATCTCTCTTAAGAACATGTCTCTAATCTTAAAGGATTTCGAAATATGGCCATCTTATTGTAACAATTGCAACCTCACACTTTTTGTCTTTTCTTCTAAAGGAAACATCAAAAAACGTTGAAACACGTCTTTCATTATTTTAAATGAAAAGTCTAAAAACCAATTTCATGTCTCTCACTTCAAGAGATTTCGAGATACCTATGGCACATTTGCAATATCCATATTTTTAGTTCCCACCTTTTTCTTCCATATATATATATACCGGGTGAGGCATTTAAAACTGTTTTTGGAAATATCTGGAAAACCACAAATCGGAGTTTAAAAAAGTTGTAATAAAAGTTGTTCGTCTCGAAGGGGGGCATCCAATGATACCACACTCGACCCCTACTCCCACCCCCCGGGGGTGGGAGGGGGTCAACTTTGAAATCTTGAATAGGAACCACCATTTTTTTATTGCACATTCTGATTCTCCGTGAAAAAATAAGTAACTTTTGATTCGAACATTTTTTTCGTTGCGTGATAGATGGCGCTGTAATCGACAAAAATCAAAATGGCTTACAAACACGAAAAATGAGGAATTTAAAACTGTTTTTAAGAATATTTGGAAAACTACAAATCGGATTTTTAAAAAGTTGTAATAAAAGTTGTTCGTCTCGAATGGGGACATCCAATGATACCACACTCAACCCTCTACCCCCATCCCCCGGGGGCGGGAGGGGGGTTAACTTTCAAATCTTAAATAGGAACCACCATTTTTTGTTGCACACTGATTCTCCGTGGAAAAATACATAACATTTTTTCGAACATTTTTTTTCGTTCCGTGATAGATGGCGTTGTAATCGACAAAAAACAAAATGGCTTACAAACACGAAAAATGAGGCATTTAAAACTGTTTTTCAGAATATCTGGAAAACCACAAATCGGATTTTTAAAAAGTTGTAATAAAAGTTGTTCGTCTCGAATGGGGACATCCAATGATACCACACTCGACCCCTACCCCCACCCCTCGGGGGTGGCAGGGGGGTCAACTTTGAAATCTTGAATAGGAACAACCATTTTTATTGCATATTCTGATTTTCCGTGAAAAAATAAGTAACTTTTGTTTCGAACATTTTTTTCGTTGCGTGATAGATGGCGCTGTAATCAACAAAAATCAAAATGGCTTACAACACGAAAAATGAGGAATTTAAAACTGTTTTTGAGAATATTTGGAAAACTACAAATCGGATTTTTAAAAAGTTGTAATAAAAGTTGTTCGTCTCGAATGGGGACATCCAATGATACCACACTCAAACCTCTACCCCCACCCCCCGGGGGCGGGAGGGGGGTTAACTTTCAAATCTTAAATAGGAACCACCATTTTTTATTGCATATTCTGATTCTCCGTGAAAAGGTACGTAACTTTTGTTTTGGACATTTTTTTTTCGTTGCGTGATAAATGGCGTTGTAATCGACAAAAATCAAAATGGCTTACAAACGAATATTGAGGCATTTAAAACTGTTTTTCAGAATATCAGGAAAACTACAAATCGGATTTTTAAAAAGTTGTAATAAAAGTTGTTCGTCTCCAAGGGGGACATCAAATGATACCACACTCGACTCCCTACCCCCACCCCCGATGGCAGGAGTGGGTCAATTTTTGAAATCTTAAATAGGAACCACCATTTTTTTATTGCATATTCTGATTCTCGGTGAAAAAATAAGTAACTTTTATTTCGAACATTTTTTCGTTGCGTGATAGATGGCGCTGTAATCGACAAAAACGGCTTACAACGAAAAATGAGGCATTTAAAACTGTTTTTCAGAATATCTGGAAAACTACAAATCGGATTTTTAAGAAGTTGTAATAAAAGTTGTTCGTCTTGAAGAGGGACATCCAGTGATACGACACTCGACCCCTACCCCCACCCCTCGGGGGTGGCAGGGGGGTCAACTTTGAAATCTTGAATAGGAACCACCATTTTTTATTGCATATTCTGATTCTCCGTGAAAATATACGTAACTTTTGTTTTGAACATTTTTTCGTTGTCTGAAAGATGGCGCTGTAATCGACAAAATAAAGATGGGTTACAAACACTCGGGAAAATTAAGACAAAATACACATCAGATTAGAAAAGTAATACTTGTGATATTTTCGGAAATACTACCAAATTACACCATAATTGATTCTCCCTCTACAATATTATATTAGAAAGGCAGTTATTCTAAAATCTGTAATGATAAACCGGTGTTTTATAGCAAAAACACTTGATCCTCCAGAACTAATACATTACTATGTCCACGTTGTTAGTGTAATTTCTGTCACAGATGTCACTTAAAGAGAGAGAATTTGGAAACACTTAAGGTTTGTTTTTATCAATGTATTAAAATCTAGTTTTAGCGTTTCTCAGGAACAACGACGTGGATGTAGTAATAATTTGTTCCCTTCGGGGTGCTTTTTTAATGTGAGTTCCCTTGCCTCTCACCATCCAGGGCAGGACGTTTGGGCGGGGAGCAGGAAAATTCGGTGTAGGAAATTTCGGTGTAGGAAAATTCGGTGTAAGAAAACTCGGTGTAGGAAAATTCGGTGTACGGAAAACTCGGTGTGGGGAATGTTAGGTGTAAAGAAAGATTCGTTGTAGTAGACAGTAGTATTTATTAAAAACTTAACTTTGAGCATAAATGAGCGTATTAGTTTTAAGTTCAAACTTTGTGTAGAACGTACTTTTACTGTCTGCTATACCAAATTTTGAAAAATTGTGATCGTGAAATAATTTGAATTCTAGATTTCGACGGATTTTAGCATTTCATGGCCCTTACATGACGAGAAATTTGTTTATTGATGTCCGTTTGTGTGATTTAGCGAAGCGATCATCGATACCAATCGACATTTCATTTAAAACTTAAGTTTTTATGCTGTTTTGGAGGATGTCTCCTAGAATTTTATATTTCAAAAAAAAAAAAAAAAAAAAAAACAGGTTACTAGAAGGGTAAAGTTGAAAATTGTAGATTTTTCAAAAATGTTCTGACGATTTTATGTATATTTTATAAATAAATATTTAAATTTAAATTCTTCAAAAACGACATAGTTTATTTATGTTACTCAAAGGTGTAAAAATAAATGCCTCAACTAAAGTATCTACGCCTGATTGGAGGAGAAGTCAATAAGGAGTCAATAGGGTTGCAGTACTTATTTACCTTAAGGCAATCAAACTAAAGTGTCTGATTGGAGGAGAATTAAACTATTTGTACAAATATTATATGATAAAACCATCCTGCTTTATATTGCCCTTTCCACTAAGACTTTTTTGATCAATATATTTTTGCATCTTACATATGTATATGCAGAGTGATACTCCCGGATTCATTGGGCTCTAGAATTTCCAACTGAAGTCCGGTTTTCATGCGGTTTGTTGCAAATTATCAAGGGAGAATGGGAGGTTTATGGGACTATGTTTACTGGTTTAAATTCATCCGGGGTAATATCGAGCAGGCCGCAAGAAAAACAGCAAATATTCGCCATTGTACGTTACAGTTCGAATGAGATATTGGATATTTGAAGCGAAATTGAAGAATACAAATTAAGTGTTAGTGAAATGAAATGAAATCTTTAAGTTTTATGTCCAACAACATCCGCCAGCGGTGTCCGATGCTTCCCTGCCTTACTCAGAAGAGATCCTGTTTCCTGCAATTTATTCACTAGCGACCATATTATGTTCCTGTTTGGGGCAGAACGTGAGGCAAAGTTGCGTGTAGCTGCCCTTTGCGTAGCAACAACAGATCCCGGCCTCTAAAATCTTTTTAACGATAAAATCACGTTGCTCCAAAGAGTACATTATTGTAACTGCGTCCTGATCATATTGGTACAGTAGCACAGCATAATTCTCAATACGAAGGCCCAGTTTCCTGTTTCTTATTGACCGTCGCGAGGTTACCATCTAACGAAGAAACTCAAATCTCCATACCGCACCTCACCTAATTCCAATTCGGTACAGTGGCGAATATTTGCTGCTCTATATTACCCCAAATGAATGTAAACCAGTAAGCATAGTTCCATAAATCTTCCAACGTTCCTTGATCATTTGCCACAAACCGCATGAAAATCGGACTTCAGTTAGAAAATCTAGACCCCCAAATGAAATCCGTGAGTTTTAAAAGAATCACCTTGTATATGTTCTATGATGTACTATATAGGAAAGGTGTTTTTAGTTGTTCCTATAACTATTCTCTGAACTTATAGTTGTAATTGTTTTATTTCTGACAAAAAGTGTCAGCTTCATTGTGTGATGAAAAGTAGTTTATAGTAATACCCCGCAAAAGACATGCAAGAGGTATTGGACTCAAGGCAGAAAAATAAATTTGCTTTTCTTGAAATAGGTAATAACATTTTATTCGTTACATTATATGGTTTTCGTTTT
Source organism: Thermobia domestica (assembly GCF_964235325.1). Lineage (NCBI taxonomy): Eukaryota > Metazoa > Arthropoda > Insecta > Zygentoma > Lepismatidae > Thermobia > Thermobia domestica. The sequence goes on along the minus strand of NC_137462.1, from coordinate 77,575,360 downwards.
CACAACATGAAATGTCGTAAATTATTGTAAGTAGTAATATTCAATATGTATTACACCGAATCTACCGTACACCAAAATTTTCCCACACCGAGTTTTCCGTACACCGAATTTTCTGTACACCGAATTTTCCTACACCGAGTTTTCTCACACCGAATTTTCTTACACCGAATTTTCCTACACCGAATTTTCCTAGACCCCGTTTGGGCGTAAGGCCGTTTCGGCGCAAGATGTTTTGGCTCAAAGCCGTGTATCTAAATAGGTTAATCTACTTAAATGGGTTATAATTATAATGTATTTCATAACGAGAACCCGGATGTTTTCGCACTAAAAGCCTTGAAAATAGACACTAATGTCACAAACACTCTGTCATAAAAAAATAACTGCACAACTTAAGAAATTCAGCAAGATGAAATTTGACATCAATTTTCTAAAAAAAAAAAAAAAAAAAAAAAAATCAAAAACTAAATTTTCGTTAAGTTATTACAGTATGCTCTATGGTAAACAGTCTCAGTTGCATTAAATGCTTAGGCCTAGTTTTGTTCTAGTAAATTGTTGTATATGCCTAATGTAGAAGGAAAAAAAATCTTATGTTACATTTACCGTGACATTATAATTGCATGACGGAATTATGGGCCAAACCCAGCAAGTACCGTAAGACGGGGTTACCTTGCACAAGATTTAAGCCATTTTAAAGAAAATTAGTGGGAGATTTACGGGATTTGGGACTTTCAGGTTGAAACCCACCCAAATTGCACGATTTCTTATTTTAAAAATCTAATGTTAGTCATTCCTATGCGTATAAGCTGAAATCCTAGTCATTAAAAAAAAAAAAAAACCGAAGTATTTGTGAGTAAAGCCTCTCTCAAACTACTTTTCTGGATCTGCCATTGTTCATAATTTATTTTCCAACAAGAAATTCATTCCAGCATCTTCGTAAATAGGAAATTCACCTAAATCTAGAATGCAGAAGGTCCCAGTAATAATAATTTCCTATCTAAGCGGTATTTTGGACCGGTGCAAAGTAACCCCGAGTACAGACTGAAACTCCCTTCTCCCAGTTTTACTTTTTTATGACTTTAAAACGTTTTACATTTCAATTTCAACTATTACATCAAAGTTCCATTATATACGGTAGTATTCTACGAAACTGACTTAACTTTGACGAAAATCTTGTACGTGATATCTTTCAAATTTTGGCGACCTTTACAGTGACTGCTTTCCATACCTCTACAACAATGAACCCTCTCGGTAATTGGAACTGATGTTAACCGCCAATATAATAGCCAAAATACAGTTAGATGTTCTATCTTACGGTACCAGTTTAAACTTTCTGTTTTCTGTTCATTTTTTGCCGACAGAGAACTGTGAAACTCTTCATATTTTGTGCAAAGTAACCCCTGATGTGCAAAGTGTCTTACGGTATTCTACAATATCAACAGATTCAAAATTTCTGTACAACAGTACGAATTTTTCATCTGCCCGAATATATTTTCTTCTTTCCATGGGAGAGTTTCTTCTCGAAGCATTGCCTCGTAGACTAAATTCTGCTTTTTTCTGTCCTTCGAAGTGCATCAATAAACTGCCAACTCGATCAATATCGTTCCTTTATGTTAGATATATTATAAACAACAGAAGTTTAGTTTGAGGTGTCACAGGCTGCCTACAGCAAATTTTATTTGGACCACGCCTCTTATTTCAATGAATAGCTAGTGCCTATTTTTATGAAATCTGAAATAACTTTCTGTTAATACAATAGTCTCAACTATCCGGCCTAATGGGCAGATCGAATAACAAAAAAGCATTCAATAAATAATCACTTCCTGAAACACCCACCCATAGCATTAAAAACTTAATTTTTATTCCAAAAACAGCTCTTATTCATTAATAAACATTTCCTATTTTTTGTAACATTTGTTTTAATAATTTATTATGGAAAAACAAAATGCAAAAATGAAAATATGTGCAGTGTTGTATACATTTTAACTTACATTTTTAAAATAACTAAACGTTAAGAAAAAAACTTTTTTTACACAAATTGCATGTCCTTATTACATATATCTTAATTTATTTCTTCCAAAACTAAATCGCATAGTACGGAGCAGGCCGGTATCCAGCCCAAAAATGTAGGGGGACCCGGCTGAAGTTAGGAGGGACCCGATCCAACCATATTATAGTTCATTTGCAAGCCTACCGTGAAAATGTTAGTGGGACAGGAAACATTTACGGGGGAACCAGTCTCCTAGACCCCCTGAATACGGGCCTGGTACGGAGATCTGATACTAGAGATGCGGATAGTCGAGAATCTGCTGCATTTATTTATTTATTTATTTATTTATTTTTAGCGGTAAAGATACGTTGTGCATGACGTGCAGGAACTTTGCTGAGTTCAAGATGTTATTTTTAGTTTTTGCAAAATTGTTGTGGAAGTTTTTTGAAATTTCCAGTGCCTATTTTCATATTTTAGTTCTTAAACATCCGGATTCTAGTTATGAAATACAATATATGTAGGTAGGAAACCTATTTATATAAAAGGTTTTGTGTCCAAACATTTCGCGCCCAAGCGGCCGCACTTAAACGTCTCGCCCCCAAATGTCATGGACCCTGACCATCGAGGTGCTCGTTTCAAGGCGAGTCCTCTTGCCTCTCACCATCGTGGTGCTTGTTTTAGGAGAGTCTCCTTGTTTCTCACACATCTCCATTGTTTACTGAAACAAATGTTCGAAATGGTGCCCGTTTTCTGCAACACACATTGCAAGTATTATATGTACAGCGAGAGTCTGACCATGGATTGCGACGCACGATCGCAGTCTTTGCTTCATAGACTGTAATTTGAATGATAAAGAATGTATCGCAGAAAATAGTCACCATTTCGAACATTTTCTTATCACTTGTCAACGGCGTTTAGGGATGGGCATGAGAGTAGTAATGGCCTGACTTGACCTAACTCTTAATAATCCAATTTTGGGTCCCCATGGACCATAGTGAATGAATCAGGGATGCTTTGGCCCGGCATTGCGTCACCTATTGAAATTTTGCTTATGCTTATTCAGGGGCCGCACGTTGGTGTAAATGAATCAGAGGTACCTTGGTCCTGCTATGACGTCATTGAATTGGGAGTATTGGATCAGAGGTCATGATGATTCTTTAAAATTACTAAAAATATGGTCTTGATGATTCATTACGTTATGAAATAGTACAGGTTTACGAATGCTTTCGTTCCCTTTTATGGCATAAAATTTGGAGATTGTTATATCTTTGATGAGATGGACTAACACGGATGCAAATGAAATCTTTTAGTTTTACGTCCCACGATTATGCCGTTTAGGCTAAAGGAGACGGTGACGATAAGAAAGGAATGAAAGTGTGGGAGAAAATTGGAGCATAATGTTGCCCACCACAAAACTATTTTCGAGGTGTTTAAATCAGGGACCACATACAGCAGAGGTGAACGCTCTACCACTGAGCCACCGCACCTCTACTGGTATGAATGAATTAGAGGTGGTTGGTTCGAGCTAATATGTTCGTTTGACGTCACTGAACTGGGATTTTTAGCTTGGAACTTATGATGGCTTGTTTCGTTCCCTTTTATGGGTATAAAATTACCAAAACAAGGTTTGATCTCTTTCTTGATGACCTATTACATTATGAATTAGTAGACCTCAGTAATAGTATAAATTAGTATTAGTATTAATATGAAACTCGAAAACTTTGGAGTTCCTCCGTGGTTAACCGGTTAGCTTATGCGTCTTTAACGTGGGAGACCAGGGTTCGATTTCCGGAAGAAGCTCATGCGGTTCGGATTGTTATCCCTTTGATGAGATGGACTAACACTGGTGCAAATGAAAAATCTTTAGTTTTACGTCCCACGATTATGCCGATTATGCTAAAGGAGACGGTGACGATGAGAAAGGAATGAAAGTGTGGGAGGAAACTGGAGCATGGCAGGGATTACTCAGGACACATAAGATCACATTGATTTACATCAGGAGTTGAGGAAGGGGGGGACGTATAAGACCTTGTACTCTTTGATGAGTATAAAAAATATTAAAATTTGGACGTTTTTAACTTATCCTATTATCTTTCACGAGACATTTTTGTTGTATAATAGAGTACAATGGTTTACTTTTTTGGAGTTATCGTCCCCTTTGGAGCCTTATTACGTTATATGGAGGCATATTTAAAATTATTCCATTAAATTTGATAAGTACTTTGTGATCCATTTTGTTCCGCTTCAGGGGTGAACATGGATACCTTGCAATCGTCCCGAGTTCAATTCTTGGTGCTAGTTTAGGAAATGTTGAATTTAATGTCCCCGCCGATGATGAGAAATGATGAAATGAGAAAACATCATAAACTTACTTGCTTGCGGATTGAAGCAGAGACCTCACACATCAGATGTAAGAGCTGAGTCACAATACTCCATTGAGAGTTCAGTTTGTTAATTATTATGTAATGGTCCCGAGTTCGATTCTTTTATGTGTTAGTTTCAGGAAATGTTGAGTTTAACGTCCCCTTGAAACGATGATGAAAAATGATAAGAGGAAACATGAACTTACTTCGTTGTGGATTGAAGCAGGAACCTCGCACGTTAGAGACAAGCGCTGAGCCACCGTACTCCATTCAGTGCGAACAGTTTCGCGTATGAAAAGAAGACGAGCAGATTATGTTACATTACACATTTCAGTGCGAGCAGTTTACACTAGGTTTATGTTTCATATAGAAAGATAGAAGATCTGTGTTGTCATCTTTTTACTTCGTGTGCGACTTTGACCTTGAAGAAAACCTTGCTGACTCAGTGCTAAGCATTGGCGTATACACATAATCTTATTGTTTAGTTGGCTGTATTTAGAGATGAATCAGACATTTAAGGTTGTTGGTTCGAATCTAGTTGTGCTCGCTGTAACTCAGTGCCTGAGCGATACTTACCGAAATTTTCCAGTGTTGCCAACACTATCAGAATGAATCGATTCATTTAGTCGGAGCAGTTTCGTGACGAAAACTGATTTTTGTTTTGCACACATTTTTTTTTCTGAAACAGAATTTTGTTTGTACATAAAATTTTTTTCTGAAACAGAATTTTGTTTGTACATAAATTTTTTTCTGAATCAGTTTTTGTTTCGTACACTAAAAATTTTCTGAAACAGAATTTTATTTTGTACACAATTTTTTTTATTTCGTACTCGAAAAAAAAGTTCTGAAACAAAAATTTAGTTTGATTATTTTTCCGCAAAACATTGATTTATTTTACTGGTAAACTGATTCAGAAACAAAAACTGATTCAGAAAATTTTTGTGTACGAAAAAAATATTTCAGAACAATTTTTGTGTACGAAAACAAAATTCTGTTCCAGAAATTTTTTTGTGTACAAAACAAAAACTGTTTCAGAAAAAAAATTATGTACAAACAAAATTCTGTTTCAGAAAAAAATTTTATGTACAAACAAAATTCTGTTTCAGAAAAAAAATTTGTGTGCAAAACAAAAATCAGTTTTCGTCACGAAACTGCTCCGACTAAATGAATCGATTCATTCTGATAGTGTTGGCAACACTGGAAAATTTCGGTAAGTATCGCTCAGGCACTGAGTTACAGCGAGCACAACTAGATTCGAACCAACAACCTTAAATGTCTGATTCATCTCTAAATACAGCCAACTAAACAATAAGATTATGTGTATACGCCAATGCTTAGCACTGAGTCAGCAAGGTTTTCTTCAAGGTCAAAGTCGCACACGAAGTAAAAAGATGACAACACAGATCTTCTATCTTTCTATATGAAACATAAACCTAGTGTAAACTGCTCGCACTGAAATGTGTAATGTAACATAATCTGCTCGTCTTCTTTTCATACGCGAAACTGTTCGCACTGAATGGAGTACGGTGGCTCAGCGCTTGTCTCTAACGTGCGAGGTTCCTGCTTCAATCCACAACGAAGTAAGTTCATGTTTCCTCTTATCATTTTTCATCATCGTTTCAAGGGGACGTTAAACTCAACATTTCCTGAAACTAACACATAAAAGAATCGAACTCGGGACCATTACATAGTAATCAACAAACTGAACTCTCAATGGAGTATGGTGACTCAGCTCTTACATCTGATGTGTGAGGTCTCTGCTTCAATCCGCAAGCAAGTAAGTTTATGATGTTTTCTCATTTCATCATTTCTCATCATCGGCGGGGACATTAAATTCAACATTTCCTAAACTAGCACCAAGAATTGAACTCGGGACGGTTGCAAGGTATCCATGTTCACCCCTGAAGCGGAACAAAATGGATCACAAAGTACTTATCAAATTTAATGGAATAATTTTAAATATGCCTCCATATAACGTAATAAGGCTCCAAAGGGGACGATAACTCCAAAAAAGTAAACCATTGTACTCTATTATACAACAAAAATGTCTCGTGAAAGATAATAGGATAAGTTAAAAACGTCCAAATTTTAATATTTTTTATACTCATCAAAGAGTACAAGGTCTTATACGTCCCCCCCTTCCTCAACTCCTGATGTAAATCAATGTGATCTTATGTGTCCTGAGTAATCCCTGCCATGCTCCAGTTTCCTCCCACACTTTCATTCCTTTCTCATCGTCACCGTCTCCTTTAGCATAATCGGCATAATCGTGGGACGTAAAACTAAAGATTTTTCATTTGCACCAGTGTTAGTCCATCTCATCAAAGGGATAACAATCCGAACCGCATGAGCTTCTTCCGGAAATCGAACCCTGGTCTCCCACGTTAAAGACGCATAAGCTAACCGGTTAACCACGGAGGAACTCCAAAGTTTTCGAGTTTCATATTAATACTAATACTAATTTATACTATTACTGAGGTCTACTAATTCATAATGTAATAGGTCATCAAGAAAGAGATCAAACCTTGTTTTGGTAATTTTATACCCATAAAAGGGAACGAAACAAGCCATCATAAGTTCCAAGCTAAAAATCCCAGTTCAGTGACGTCAAACGAACATATTAGCTCGAACCAACCACCTCTAATTCATTCATACCAGTAGAGGTGCGGTGGCTCAGTGGTAGAGCGTTCACCTCTGCTGTATGTGGTCCCTGATTTAAACACCTCGAAAATAGTTTTGTGGTGGGCAACATTATGCTCCAATTTTCTCCCACACTTTCATTCCTTTCTTATCGTCACCGTCTCCTTTAGCCTAAACGGCATAATCGTGGGACGTAAAACTAAAAGATTTCATTTGCATCCGTGTTAGTCCATCTCATCAAAGATATAACAATCTCCAAATTTTATGCCATAAAAGGGAACGAAAGCATTCGTAAACCTGTACTATTTCATAACGTAATGAATCATCAAGACCATATTTTTAGTAATTTTAAAGAATCATCATGACCTCTGATCCAATACTCCCAATTCAATGACGTCATAGCAGGACCAAGGTACCTCTGATTCATTTACACCAACGTGCGGCCCCTGAATAAGCATAAGCAAAATTTCAATAGGTGACGCAATGCCGGGCCAAAGCATCCCTGATTTATTCACTATGGTCCATGGGGACCCAAAATTGGATTATTAAGAGTTAGGTCAAGTCAGGCCATTACTACTATGAGCAAGTTCGAGAGAATTTTCTGTGAAACTCAACTCGACTAGAAATAGATTTCTTTGAGCTCTACTCGAAACAAACATATTTGAGCTCGACTAGAAAAATTACCTCCAATTCGACTCGAATTCGGGTCGAGTTTCGAGTCGCGTCGACAGAAAACGAGCCAAATCCTGTGTGTGGTTTCAAGTACTCCTTCAAGTATCCTACATAGACAATATAATTATTATCAATGATACTATTGCATATAATAATAATAATAATAATAATAATAATAATAATAATAATAATAATAATAATAATAATAATAATAATAATAATAATAATAATGATAATAATAATAATGATAATAATAATAATAATAATAATAATAAATATTATTATTATTATTATTATTATTATTATTATTATTATTATTATTATTATTATTATTATTATTATTTCAACACCGTATATAAATATGAAAGATAGGCGGTTTGTGTCTCAATACTAGAAACTAGTTGTCTGCCGACCTCGGTAGTCGTGAAGCTTAGGAAGCAAGGACATCGGGGTTTGAGATCCAGAGGAGGAAGTATTCCGGCTCGAGCCAAAAACTTAAATGTTATAAGGCGCCGGCTAAACAAGTTCAAAACTGCTCGGATCGGGCTTAGGCCTATCAACCGCTCAAACAGCTCGGCTCACATTACATTCACTAACGAGCCGAACCGAACAATAAGCCGAGCTAACAGTTCACCCAACCGACCCTGCTCGAGTTCTAGACTCAATTCAACAAAACAGAGGAAATGACTCATCCCAACCGAGCCGATGGCTCACCTCAAGCGAGCAGGCTCGAGACATCGGCTCAGTTGAGCCGAGGCGAACTAAGGTCGTTATAAAAATCGCTTGTCGTCTTGTTATCGAGACGAGACTAGAAGCGACCAGTGTCCCCTCTCATGAGCAGAACAAAAAGTATTCCACATTACTGCTTACATCTTATATGACTTTCACTTTGCAGTCTCATATGGCCATCATTTCAAAACGAGTTAAAACGAGCTGAATGAGTGAGCTATTTATCAAACCCGATTCGACTCGGAACTCGAGTTCATAAACAATGAATCGGCTCAGAACTCATAGTTCGACTTGGCCCATCCCTAACAGTTTTTACCCATTTTGATGTTTTGAAGATCACTGCGCTATCTATTAAGCAAGGAAAAAATTTTTTTTAAAACAAAAGTTATGTTTTTTTACATGAAGAATGGGAATCAGGAATAAAAAACGGAGTTATTATTTAACATTTCAAAGTTCACCCCCTTCCGCCCCCCGGGCTTGGGATAGGGGGTCGAGTGTGGTATCATTGGTTGTCCCCCTTCGAGACGAACAACTTTTATTACAACTTTTTCAAAATTCGATTTGTGGTTTTCCAGATATTCTGAAAAACAGTTTTAAATTCCTCATTTTTCGTGTTTGTAAGCCATTTTGATTTTTGTCGATTACAGCGCCATCTATCACGCAACGAAAAAAATGTTCGAAACAAAGGTTACGTATTTTATCACGGAGAATCAGAATACGCAATAAAAAATGGTGCTTCCTATTTAAGATTTCAAAGTTGACCCCCCTCCCGCCCCCGGGGGTGGGGGTAGGGGTCGAGTGTGGTATCATTGGATGTCCCCTTTTGAGACGAACAACTTTTATTACAACTTTTTAAAAATCCGATTTGTGGTTTTCCAGATATTCTGAAAAAACAGTTTTAAATGCCTCAATATTCGTTTGTAAGCCATTTTGATTTTTGTCGATTACAGCGCCATCTATCACGCAACGAAAAAAATGTTCGAAAAAATGTTATGTATTTTATCACGGAGAATCAGAATATGCAATAAAAAATGGTGGTTCCTATTTAAGATTTCAAAGTTGACCCCCTCCTGCCCCCGGGGGGTGGGGGTAGGGGGTCGAGTGTGGTATCGTTGGATGTCCCCCTTCAAGGCGAACAACTTTTATTACAACTTTTTTAAACTCCGATTTGTGGTTTTCCAGATATTTCCAAAAACAGTTTTAAATGCCTCACCCGGTATATATATATATATATATATATATATATATATATATATATATATATATATATATATATATATATATATATAACACGTCCTTAGTTATTTTAAATTAGAAGTCTAGATATCAATTTTCATGTCTCTAAGCATATAAGATTTCGAGTTATGGTAATATGGTTTCTTTCGGCCTCTTTACTTTCTCTTCCAGAGCAGTGCTATTCAACCTTTTTTTCTCGCGTGCCCCTGAACACAGTTCGCTATGTAATTGTGTCCCCTGAACCTGTTCAATAAATCCGTTTCGATTTAATTTCTTTTAAATTTAATACATATGTTCTGTTGATTTAAAAAAGGGGGCAAATAGAGACCTAACAAAAGGACAATCAATGTGACAATCAAAAGACAAGGGTATAAAGTGCACATCCGAAAAAATGAACAAGGAAAACTTCAAAACATATGGGAGACATCCGGTTGTACTGAGGGGGATTTCCCCCTCCTCCTCCTCGATAATTCGCACACTGAAGAGAGGACAATGTTAAAAATCCAAACACTAAAAGTAACTTTAAAACTAACTTGTTAATGAGATGACTGAGCTTGTTCCCGGGACGTTAACTCTTCAATTCTTGGTCGAATCTTCGAGAGTGCTAGAATCAGAGCTCATTCTAGATTTAAACAATTTCTGTGATTTGTTTTTATTGATATTAACGCAGAGAAACGATTGGAAAGAAAACAAAAATCTCCAACTATAATAATTCAATAAATATTGGAAATCTGCTTATTTTAGGATTAAGTACCCCCCACAAACATCTTCACGTACCCCCGGGTGAATAGCACTATTCTAGAGGACATACATATATAAACGCTGGAACATGTATCTAATTATTTTAGATTTGAAGTCCATATATCCAATTTCATGTCTGTCCCCTTCAGAGATTCGGAGATATGGCTACCATAATAATTGCGATCTCCATTGTGCCCCTTTCTGTCGAATTTTCAAAACTCGTTTCTTAGTGGTGCTTTACATTATGCTGTGACAATTTCAAGTTTCTAGCTGAAGTGGGCATTGGTCAGTCAGTTAGTCAGTTAGTCACATTCACAGAGGACTTGTTTTACACACAGAGATTGGAAAATAATTATGTATTGGTTATGATGTCAAGTAGAAAAAATGTGGTTCTTTTATGTTTTTATAATGCAATTATTGTTATTTTACTATGGAGAGGTATGGGCCTTACTTCTGAGAGTTAAAAGAGGTCGTACAGTATTTGAAGAGGCAACAGTGTTCAAGAGAGGCCTGATTACCCTGATCTCCTCTAGTCACGCCTATTGCTATTGTCCTATCCATCCAACATACTTTATTAACAATGGCGGATAGTTCAACATTTTGACTTTTGGTTTATTGGTTAATTTGGAATTTACGTCGTTTTCAGCATCGAGGCTGTATGAGATGTGAAGCTACAGCTTAACATGGGATCCGAACCATATGAGGTCCCACCGGGAATCGAACACGAGGCTTCTGCTCCAAAGACACATACGGTAACCATATAGACAAGCGGGAACTTTACTTCTATTTTTATATTAAGCTGAAATTACTTTAATTAATAATGTAACGACAAGTATGAAGTTGGAAAGAGTTGAAATTAGCCCTGTCACACAAGTCTACGTCAGGATTGTTTTCTTTTCGTGCTTAAATAATTTCCCTCAAGCTGACGACTCCGATCTTATGAGGAATAGTAATTCGTAGATAATTACGAAAAGAAGAAAAAGTAATTGGTATCTCACTTCACTTCAATCATTGTTTTACTGCTCCCATGTATTACATATATTGAATCCATATCCAACTAAATAACATGTTCATGTTCTTTGAAACGAAAGCACCAAATATATCAGATCATCCAAAAAATCTTGAGATTTTAGCACACGAGATGTCGTTAGTGTTCCAAATCTGACGATAGGTAAGTCGCAACAGGCCAGGCGTCATTTGACAGCTAACAGTTGAAGCTACTAGATACGTAAAAAGAGGTGGAATTCTTAGAATCAGACGTAAGGTATTATGTTGTGAAGGTGAGTGAGCTTTCGAATAATCATCTCGTATTGATTTTTTTTATTTGAATATTTCTGGAGAATTTGAGTTTATTCGTATTCTGGCACTAGTTTAGGAGGAGGAAAAGAAGTCCAAAGAAGATGCTTGAAAACTTGTTCACAAATGATATGTCCTTGCTCCTTCACGTGTGCAGCCACTTCGAATCTGTGGTCGACGAGGAAGAGAACTTCTTTGCATTGTCGACACTGGCTAAACTTCAAACACATGAAGCATCCTGGATCCAAAAAAAAAAAAAAAAAAAAAAAAAAATTGATGTCAATTCCTTAGACCCTATTTCACCTGCAACTTCCAGCAGTATTTCCTCCTTGTCAATCATTGGTGACCTAAAAGGATGGATGCGATCTCCTTGGGAAAACGACAGTATGCAGTTTCGAAGAATTAAGTCTGGTTAATTAAAGAACCTTATGGGGTTAAAATGTTATTATGGTACTATCATGTCCTAATAATTTGATTTGTGTGCGAAAAAAGCACTACAAATATATTCGAAATATAAGCCTTTTTGTAATAAAAGGTACTATCATTAAAAATAGATATTTATTGCAATAAATCCGAAAATAAGCAAAATTGGTGAAAAACCAACATTTAAAAAGTCTTACGTAACAAAGGGGGGAAGGGTTTGGCCTTGCGTTACGAAGTGTGACAAGGGGAAGGGAGGGGGTAAAAATTGGTCGAAAATAGCGGGCCAAATACTACAGAAGTTCTATAGAGACGGGGTTATGATGTTGCCGGAAAAATGGAAGAAAGTCATCGAACAAATGGTAAATATTGTGGTGTTATTATGTCATTTCCAAATCACAATAAATGTATTCTAAATTTTGACCTCCAAAGGCAACTTGATACTAAAATACTTATCTTTACACCCGGCAATTCATAGCACGCCAGAGGGCCGCGGTTGCTCAGCAGTATAGAGTGTTTACCTCTGATGCATGGGGTTCTTGGTTTGATCCCAGTTCGCGCCAAGTGAACTTTGTGGTGAACAAACACTGTGTGCGTGGGTTTTCTCGGAGTTCTCCCGTTTCCTTTCACTTTCTACGTTCCACTATTTCCTTCATTTCTCATCATCAGCGTCCCCTTTGTCGTAGCCGACAATTCTGTAGGACAATTCCGTTATTATTGTCTTCACTTGAGCTGCTTACATATTTATGTTAAATACTATAGTACTAGACCCCTATAGTTAACAAAGTTTTGGAATGTTGTTTTACATGAGTGTTATGTGAACGGGTGCATCAAGTTATGTATGGTCTTGTGTGCCAGACTTTCTTCCGCCTGGAAACATCTAGCGAGTGTTCCTATTCCTTTTTTCTACGCCAAGTAGCCTATGTTGAATCTGTTGGCGATTGACAGAAAATAAGTGATTCATGTATTCTCTTTAAACAAAAAAAGAAAAAAGAAAAAAGAAAAAGAAAGAAAAGAAAAAAGAAAAGAAAGAAAGAAAGATAGACGAGAAAAGAAAGAGAAAATGCCCTCCCAGGTATAAAATTTTGTACATTTATATCAAAGGTTGAGAACATAATTATTAACGTTTATTCCCCGTCTCTCCGGACAGAATTTTAAGAACTCGTTCGAATAAACGTGGTATTTGTATTATAATGTGATTCCCATGCCAAATTTCGTGCTGTATGTCTAGCAGTTCAAAAGTAGCACGTAACAACTAAAATTTCTCTAATTTTTCCCCTCTAACCCCTATGATTCTTTTCATTGAATACATGCTAGTAAATCTTATGCTCATTTTGCTGAATCAAAAATCTCGCATACCAAATTACATGTCTTCATATTCAACAGTTCAAAAGATAATCACGTACTTCTCTATTGATCAATAAAATTCCCCTCTCCCCCTTCTTCGCTGGCGAAAGTGCAACATATAAAGATACTAAGATTCCTTTATCCGATTCTCTCTACGTCGGTCACATTAAATTTGTACAGATACTGACCAGCCGAAACATTATGACTACGCTTGGGCTGACGTAAGGGGCACGTGGCAAAGTCACTAGTCAAACAGTGACAGGGATTTCACTTGATCAGTCAGACAGATCATTACGGATTATGTAGACCCATTCATGTGGACCATATTTGCAGGTGACAGTGACATCTTTCAGCAGGATAATGCTCCTTATCATAAGGCCAATGTTGTGCTGCAGTAATTCGTGAAGCACAGTGGTGAGTTTCAATTGCTGGCGTAGCCCAAAAAGCTAACCCATTCTTAACCCAATTAACACTTATGGGATGTCATTGAATGTTAGATTCAAAATCATCGCCCCTCTCCGCGGAATTTACAGGAATTAAATAACATGTGTGTGCAAACGTCGTGTACCATGTCTCCATCCATCTACCGCTGCCTCATTGTCTCCATACCAAATCACATTGCTGCTGTCCTGCAAGCCAATGGTTTAAATACCAGATATTAGATAGGTGTTCATAATGTTTTGGTTGGTCAGTATATATATATATATATCGGATCGAATTAAGGAAAAAATGCCTTTTCAACACCCTTATGGGTTGAACTTTATTAAAGATCCCTTCTTAGCTAGCATCTTAGGTATTAAGAATAATGAGCATATCTTTAATCACATTTGATCAAAGAGTTCGCAGTATGCAGTGTTTATTTCGTTTGTCAGTCACTCACTCACTGGTATTTCGCTGTTGTATATTAGTTTACATAAATCATCTATAGTGGTATGGAGAATTCCATCTCCTATTTACTCTTCATACTTAATTTATATCGATTAGCCTCTAAAATTTATTGTAGAAACGTTGTTTCACATACATTTTTTCCCCTATTGGAATGGGTTCTCCTTTATAGCTCTCACACATGCAAACACACTTTATAGCTTATAGAACTCTGCGTTTCCGTTTGAAAGGATACCAAATGGTGCTGAAACTTTACTTTTCCCCCCTTCTTCCACGACAACTGAACCGTTTCGTTTGACACCTGCTTCCTGCCAGATGCAACGTCACCTGTGCTCTCTTTGGACTAATATTTAGATAGAATATATAGATAGAAAGATCAACAATAAAGATAACTTTCCATGTACTTATATATTTTTCGTTAAGTTTTGGCATCAATATTTCGTACATCTTCATAGTCTCCTCATCTTTATCGGCACAATATTACTGAAGAACATGCATTATCTGTTGTTAATTTAGCTTAGAGTAAACAAGAATTTCGCTACCAATTTACCTTTTTCTCCTCCTTCGAAATGTGTTGGCGGGAACAAAATTTACAGAAGACAAAATCTAGTGGATGTGTATCACAATAAATATAAAATCAATATTGTTCTATATTAATAATTTTGCTATCAAATAACTAAACTGTGAAAAAATGGCAAAATTCTCTTCATATACTTGAAAGTTAACACACGCTGCACTCAGAAGTCAGTGACGACGCTTGAAGGGATGCAAGGATGCAAGAGGGGCGAGTGCCTCCCTGATGACTACGTTCCTCCCTAAACATTTTGTATTGAGATGCAGGTCAAATAATATAAAACCATCCTTGTCGATATATAAAAAAAAGTAGCTGCCATGCTCAAAATTTCTCTCTTCCTCCATGTGTCCCCAAAGAAATTAAAGATGAAGGCGTCACTGAATGTACTTTCTCATTTCATCGTTTTGCGTAGGGGAGGGCGGGTTTGTTGTAACAATTTTTATAGTTATCCATACAGCCAGGGCCGGTTCTACCATAAGTGCAATACATGCACTTGCACGGGGCTGCAAGTTTCGAGGGACGGTAAAATCTGTCAACTATTTTATTTAATATATAGGCCCCTATATATATACATATATATATATATATTATTGGAAACAGACTTCATGATGATTGTAGTTAAATTTACTAAGCTGACCTTTTATTTGAATACTACGTACATTCGTAAATCATGTTTAGGTTGCATTAGTTTAAGGTCACATGGACAGTCCCTGGAGCAAATGATCAAACAAATCCCAGCATGAATTGCTTGACTGTTGTAAAATACAAGAACTCAATTCTCGAACTGTAGCGAACACATGTTCCATTTAGTTAGTTATCACACTTTTGATATGAAAACTAGTCTTGTCTTTGTCACATAAAAGTTCCTTATCATTCAAGGTGAAAACAAGTTTTCTTTTTTAATTTGTGAACATATGTAGAAGAAAAAAAATAAAGATAAAAGAACAAGTTGCACTGGAATTGCAAACTGATATATATTGAAATTGAAGCTCGATATTAAATATTATGAATAGGATTATCATCTTTCCTCTGTAGGTTATGTGTGTTTCCTTTATATTTCACTAACATAATAAATTATTATTTGAAGGAAAAACAGACAAAACGAGATTGTATTTGTAGTATTAAGGCCTTTCAAAGTGTGAGTGCACTTTTCCTCCCCTTCGTTGTTCATGATGGGGTAGCATCAGGACCGTGTTTATACATTTTCCGCTCCTGTGCTCTAAATAATTTGCCGCCCTTCTCCCCCGAAAACGACTAATATTAGAATTGAATTCATAGTTTCTGGAGTTGCTGAGATGAATAGTGACAGTTTTAATCCAATTAAACTTCAAGGTCATACTTCACTCCCCAGATAGGTGCTGAGATTTTAAAAGTAATCAAAAAGATAGATATTGGTGTTTAATTCATAGTTTTCGAGGTCGCTGAGTTTAACGATATCAGTTTACATGATGTTCAAATTAATTCTCACCCCTGTGGGTGGAGGTGGGAGAAGATGACATCTTAAAAATAATCAGATAAGCTAGCTAATTAATAACTACTGTAATTAGAGCAAATTAAACACGTTAACATATTTTCTCGCGTTTATGCGGGACTCTGCAGGTTGCTAGTTTTAAATATTACTTTTTTATGAATCTTTAAAAAAATCCTGAGGGCTGCGGTGACTCAGTGGTAGAGCGTTCACCTCTGGTGCAGGGCTCTTGGTTCAGTCCCACCTCGCGCCAAGTGAGCTTTGTGGTGGACAAACATCGTGTACATGGGTTTTCTTGAGGTTCTTCCGTTTCCTCCCACTATCCTCATTCCACCATTTCATTCATCCTCATCATCACCATCTCCTTTAGCCTAGCCGGCAATATTGTGGGACGTAAAACTTAAAGATTTCATTTCATTTCATTTAAAAAATCTCAAATTTTGCCGTCTCCTAAATTCTGCAGCCCTGTGCTCGAGCACGGAATAGCACTTACCTAAATACGGGCCTGGGTAGCATACTTAAAATCGAGGATTTATTCATTCTGGAGAAAGGGTGCGGCAACTGATTTTACTGCCCCATTGCACGCGGCAGCAAATTGCCTAGGGTCGGCCCTGCATGCAGATTACATACCTGCTTTATATATATATATATATATATATATATATATATATATATATATATATATATATATATATATATATATATATATATTAGGGATGGCCAATTCCGGAATTTTTACTTTCCGGAATCCGGAAAGTAAAATCGGAAAATTCCCGAATTCGGAAAAATTCCGGAATTCGGAAAAATTCCGGAATTCAGAAAAATTCCGGAATTCGGAAAAAATCCGGAATTCGGGAAAATTCCGGATTTCGGAAAAAATCCGGATTTCGGAAAAATTCCGGATTTCGGAAAAAATCCGGATTTCGGAAAAATTCCGGATTTCGGAAAAATTCCGGAATTTGGAAAAAATCCGGATTTCGGAAAAAATCCGAAATTCGGAAAAATTCCGGAATTCGGAAAATAATTTTCTTTTTGTAATCCTAAGAATTTTGTTCAAATGCAAAAGAACAAATTTCCTTTTTGTAATCCTAAGAATGTATGATGCAAGTTAAGCTGAAACTTACACTACTCAATCTTCCCATGGTTAATGAGATGTAGTCCAAAAGTACGATGTACTCCTAATATTTCACAAATGGCATGGTTGTGGGGGGAGGATTGTTTATGCTGTAATGTCAGCCTCTCCGAGGAAATGCGTAAGCTCCAATAGGTTCTTTTATTTCGCAGGGCTCAAACTTCCCGGTGGAGGTACATCGCAGGCGCAATTTTCCCTGTTCTTGAGGTTGGGCGCAAATTTCCCAGACGCAAAATTCTCGACATCGTTCGAATGACCTCGGAAGACGATATCTTTTTCAATACTTTTTTTATATTCTTTTACTCGAGATTTCTTCATAGCTTCTTATTAAAATACTTACTAATATATCCTCATTTTATTGTCCTAACCAATCAATATGGGTATGTTGTCAGTAAAATATTTAGATTGATCGAGCCTCTGGTGTGTAACCACAGTATTTCATATCATGCCCCCATTAGAAATCTTGGCTAAACGAACCAATATATGTTGCCAATAAAATAGTTTAGAATGATTGAGCCCCTGGTAAATAACCACAGTATTTCGTGACAGATCCCCCCTCCCTTCCCATTACCATATTCTAGCTACGTGCCTGACTCAGCTAATTCTCTACATTCTTTACCAAGCACACATTTTCTAAAGCGGAAAATGCTCTCTAAATACCTAAGCTCATTATTTTCAGCACATACACAAACAGGGTAACATTCTATCTACATGAATGTTATATATGTCGATTACTGGAAACCGCTTCTCGCTATCTATTACCATATTTACTATATAATGATTAACGTTAAAACCGGAAATGGTTGATTTGTACCGCTTCCGGTTTGAATATTACATTCATCAGGGAAATCGATTCTTAACTATTGACTCTGTACATCATGGCCAAAATTGATTGGTAATCCATCAAATAGTTCTTGAGACTGTTTGTTTCACTGACGGACAGAATGAATATATGGCTATAGAGTTTTGATAAACTAAATTCGTTAATGAGTGATGATGGAACAAATATAAGAAAGGGAACCAAGAGTACCACCGGGAAAATTTTCGAACACAAAATTAGCCATCGAAAACCCACATGTCCTGGGTTAGAATACCATAGATGAAAACTCTACCACTGAGTCATCAATCACCCGCTTATTAGTTTTGTTAACTATTATATTATTATAAATTAATGAATGCCTGCTTATGTTAATTATTGAACAATTACATTGTATACTTCGTAAAGTCAAAAATTATAAATTTGTATTTACTGTACATACAGTGAGCGCAGAAAGTGTTCGTACACCTATGCTATTGAAACGAGAATGCCTGCGAAAAAGAAACAGAAAATTTAAGAAGTGTAATAACACACACAATATGAATAATGAAAACTAAGCTTTATGAATATATCAATAAAGAACCACAAAGACAAGTTTAATGGTCAGAAAGTAAATAAATTCCGTAGAAAATGTATAGAGTAGACGCAAAAAGTGATCGTACACCTGACGTACGAATACGAAACAAAGATACCACAACTGGGGTTCACTAGTATTCACCTGAGTATACACCTCTGTATAGCATGACGAGTAACAGAATGAGTTTAGTTGTGAATAGGAGTGAAAAAACTGCACGGTGGGCTGTCAAAATGGGAAGCAACCGAACAGAAACAAATGAGGAGACAAGAAAAGTAATTATTAAAGTGCACAAGAAGGGTAAGTCTTTGAGAAAGATAGCAAACCTCAGGGGCAGATCCAGAGGGGGGCGATCGGGGCCATCGCCCCCCCACAAGAGGAAACTTTCTTATTTATATATAAAATAAGAGTTTCCTCTTGTGTGGGGGGCGATCGCCCCCTCTGGATCCGCCCCTGACTCTATAATACCTTGAAACAGCTTCGCACACCTCCCCAATCCCCAGACATGAACCCCATAGAACATCTATGATCTGTTCTGGAGACAAGAATCAGAAGGCACAGCTTGTCTACTAAAGAAGGCCTAAGAAAAGCTATTCAAGAAGAATGGGACATAATCAGTCCCGAAGCTACAGAACTACGAACTACTACAGGTGAAATCAATGCCACGAAGACTACAGACAATCATTAACGCACAGGGTAATCCCACAAAATATTAAATAACGTAATATACTTTATAAGCATTAATTCAAACATAAGTGTACGGTGACTTTTTGCGTTTACAAAAAAGGAATTCTCTCTTTTTTTCTGAACAAAACAGTGATTGTGTTTGTTTGGCCTTTCTCTTGTATATAGAAATAAAATGTATGAATGTGTAGTCTTAATTCTGGTTATATATATATTTTCCACCTCCCGTTCTCATGCTAGCTGTTTTCAATATAAAGTATGCACGGTGTACGAACACTTTCTGCGCTCACTGTAGGTATGTTGACAATAAGCGAATGTTATTAGAATATTTGTTGAGATGTATTTTCCTTCACTGCCTTTCGCCTGGTTAAAAGTAGTTTGCAGTGCTTTGGAGTAGCTGCAGGTGGGAACGCGATAATGTTTGAGACATACCGGCGACTTTTTTGTGTGTGAAAATAAGACCTTTCTCATAAAGTAGTAAATTAACTGCAGTAGCAATTGTCTACGTAAATGATAAAGACATATCCAACTACAAGAAATTAATACAGTATATATAGCCTATTCATTATTGTGTTTCTCTTTTAACAGCTACTAGCTAAGGATGGCCAATTCCAGAATTTTTTACTTTCCGGAATCCGGAAAGTAAAATCGGAAAACTTACGGATCTCGGAAAAATTCCGATTTTTCTAAATTCCGGATTTTTTCCGAATGTCGGAATTTTTCCGAATTCCGGATTTTTTCTGAAATCCGGAATTTTTCTGAATTCCGGAATTTTTCCAAAATCCGGATTTTTTCCGAATTCCGGAATTTTTCCGAAATCCGGAATTTTTCTGAATTC